>NC_143570.1:84832954-84983636 GCF_054136105.1 Typopeltis vanoorti
TTGCACTTGCCAAGCTCAACTGCCTAAATATCTCATGCTCCCCACCCTCTGTGCTCCCTGGTTTATAGCAACACCCCACTAAATATCCAGTCTTGGCGACTTCTACCTCACACCATATGCTTTCAAAACCATTAAGTTAGGATAATGAAGTAAAGTTTTACACATTTCTTTATAAAGACATTCTATGAGGAAATGACTTTTATGAAGGACTCATCTTATTCCACTTATTTCAGCACTTGTGTCTTCTTGTATTCTCATTTTTTCTGCTAACTGTGCTAGTCACTTTCTGGCCTGAGTTTTTAGATTCCTTATACAACTGTTCCCAACTACTTTATATTCCTTTCATAAGCAATTCCTGTTTGATTTTCCTAGTTATTCATTTTACTCCAAATAGCTGTCAACAGTTTCTTCTTAATAATCTACTATGTACCTACTGACCTCTTTCTTCAAATTCTTTCATCCATCGTTTTCAAAGTCTGTTATAGTTGCCTGCCTTATAATTTTCCATCAATTCCATCCACCATGATACTTCTATATGCTTATTCATCCTCAAAATTAGAACTCTTTTTCCAATTGGAGGCAAGTATGACATCTCAGTCACAATCATAACCTTTGATGCTATGACCAAATCCAAAATCCTTGATCCTCATGTTCCTTTCACTACATGCTGCTGTGACGAAGCAATTCAAAAATTCAGTTTCTTTAGTAATGAATGCTGTCTTTCCAATTTCTTACAATTTCTGTCTTTCCAATTTATACTTGCCATTGTTGATGTTTTCTATAATGATTTAGTGGGATGCTTATAATGAAATATAAGCATCCCACTAAATATCTTGTCCTATTTACTTCTATCTCACATCATATACTCTTAATCCATTATTGCCATTTTCCATCTCATTCTCTACACTGAGAGGGTATAGTTCATCTCTTGTCATGAGTAACACTCCACTTTCATATTTATCTTCCCTATCCTGCCAGAATGTGCCATATATATATCCTTCAATTTCTATCCCTTGTCAAGGAATCCTCAGTCAACCAGGTTTTACTGATACCAACACTCTTCTGAGATTATTTAAATTAAGGGGATATTAAATCCCACATTGTTTTAAAACCAAATAAGAAACTCAAAGATTGGAATCAGAGTTTCTTGCTGAATATAGTAAACTATAAAGTATCGGTGACCACTAGCGTGAGCTAATGCAAGTGACCCTAGTACGTGGTACAATACCGGACAACTCGTAGCAAAGGTGGTGAAGTTGTGATCGCTATTCTTAGGTATTTCCCATAATGTAAAAACACATTTCCTAGGAAATGTATGCTGTTATTACATTATGGTGGAAGGTGACCACCCAGACCGGTTTCAGCCATTTTTGAGGCTTCATCAGTGAGTAGCTAGACCAATTAATACCAAAGTGTATAGCGAAAAGAACTTATATACTCTGCTATACGAGTTTCCAAACAGGTGCAACCATTAAGTTACTTAAATATAAAGAGCTAATAAACTTCATTTCGGCGATATAAACATTATTTAAATTAAGGGGATATTAAATCCCACATTGTTTTAAAACCGAATAAGAAACTCAAAGATTGGAATCAGAGAGTTTCTTGCCGAATATAGTAAACTATAAAGTATCGGTGACCACTAGCGTGAGCTAATGCAAGTGACCGTAGTACAATACCAGACAACTCGTAGCAAAGGTGGTGAAGTTCTGATTGCTATTTTTAGGTATTTCCCATAATGTAAAAACACATTTCCTAGGAAATGTATGCTGTTATTACATTATGGTGGAAGGTCACTACCCAGACCAGTTTCACTATATTCGGCAAGAAACTCTCTGATTCCAATCTTTGAGTTTCTTGTTCGGTTTTAAAACAATGTGGGATTTAATATCCCCTTAATTTAAATAATGTTTATATTGTCAAAATGAAGGTTATTAGCTCTTTATATTTAAGTAACTTAATGGTTGCACCTGTTTGGAAACTCATATAGCAGAGTATATAAGTTCTTTTCACTATACACTTTGGTATTAATTGGTCTAGCTACTCACTGATGAAGCCTCAAAAAAGGCTGAAACCGGTCTGGGTGGTGATCTTCCACCATAATGTAATAACAGCATACATTTCCTAGGAAATGTGTTTTTACATTATGGGAAATACCTAAGAATAGCGATCAGAACTTCACCACTTTTGCTGCGAGTTGTCCGGTATTGTACTACGTTCTAGGGTCACTTGCATTAGCTCACGCTAGTGGTCACCGATACTTTATAGTTTACTATATTTGGCAAGAAACTCTGATTCCAATCTTTGAGTTTCTTATTTGGTTTTAAAACAATGTGGGATTTAATATCCCCTTAATTTAAATAATGTTTATATCGCCGAAATGAAGCTTATTAGCTCTTTATATTTAAGTAACTCTTCTGAGAGATTGAATCGATCAGTGCCACAAATGTAGTCCCTTTAGTCCTAATGCTGTGGCATTTGTGTACAGAAAAACCAGTACATTGTCAGTATTCACATATCAATTATTACTCTTTGCAGACTTCACTTGGCTTTACAATATAGTATACATGCTCTTATTTATTGAGCCATGTCCTCACATGACACCATTACTGTTACATTCCTTCCTTACAATTCTAGTTTTCCATGCCCTAACACACTTACTTGCCCATGAAACAATGGTCTATCCAAATCCTCAAATCCAAACATTAATGTATTTCAGACCTCTTTCTACACATTTTTGTTACTACTACCGCGTTAATTATCACTACTCATCTCTTCCACTCTGCATAATCGTACTGGGACAAGACATTTACTAAATTTCTCTCACATTTCTGCTGTACAATCCTTAACATAAATTTCAAATCCCTTGATACACAATTTATTACCTTTTTGAGGTCATTTTTATCAACCTTCACTAACATCTTTTATGTATTCACCTCACATCGTCATTGTCACACACTGTTGTTTCTCCCATCAAGCACTCTACTCTGCACAACCCAAATCATCAAATCTCCCCACATGACACTCCTCACTTCTTCACGTATTCTTCTCTCGCTAGCATTCCTGATACTTTCTGCTTCCATTCTTTCCTTACTCTGTCTCTCACTGTTGCTCTTTCCTCTCATCTTTTTACCCTTGTTCTCTCACATCCTTTTCTCACACCTACTCTTATTCTCCTTGCACTAGCTAAACTCTCTCATATTTTAATCTATTCATTTATCATATACATGTTTTAACACATGTAATAAATGCATAAACACTGAAGAGGATAAAAGTATAGTCTGAGTATTATGTTTGATAGTGATGATCTTCCATGAGTGTTTTTGATGCCATGGAGGTCTTTGGATAATATTATTTAAAATTTGCTGGTGTCTTGAGAATCTGCATCCAAGTTTTATTTTATAAAAATTTATTGTGTGTGTGATTATAAGTTGCAAAAATCATTTGGATTTTTAAGTTATTCTATATGCGTTTTTTATAAATAGTTACTGTTTATTTATAGGGTATTTTTCTTGGCTGTAGATTTGGATGGGCTCCTCTCTATATATGGGCTATAGGACTTTATGCTGCAGGTCAGAGTTCAACAATGACAGGCACTTATGCTGGTCAGTTTGTAATGGAGGTTAGTTTTATAGCGCTTAATTTTTTACATTTTAAATTATACTTTGCAACAGTTATAGTCTATCTTCTTTTTATACACCTACATCTTCCTTCATTTTAATTATTATATGTCAGGAGTTAGAATTGAAGGAGTTAAAGGTGGTTTGATATTAAATCTTCACTCAAGAGATACTTATTGGTCTATAGTTAGCCATCAATTTTTGCATCACTCTTAAGTAAAGGAATTATTATTATTAACATCTGACCTCCCTGGAGTCAGAGACTCATTGTGGTAGGTACACACTATTGCACATAATGTTTATCCTTTTATCACTTCTGTGGAATCTTATCTACTGCTGAGACTCAAATTATACAGCCAGTTCAGCTTAACACTCTTATCATCCATGACGAGAGTTATTCTTTCACATCCATTCTTTCTTTTTTTCACTAGCAACATAGCATTTGGATGACAAACAATATTAAACAGGAATTACATGTGAAAAAGAGGCTATGGAAGAGATATAAGGAGACAGGTGAAGAGAAGATACATGAAGAATATAAGACACAGGCCAGAAGAGTGACTAGTGTGGTAAGGAAAGAGAAACTGGAATATGAGAGGAGATTGGCCCTAAGATCCAAAGAAAATCCTAGGGAATTTTTTAGCTATGTGGCCAGTAGGAGGAGAAATGACTGTGGAAGAATGATATTGTGGGACAAAAATCGAATCGAGTGACTGATGCAGAGGACATAGTGGAATTGTTCAATGAACACTTTATTGGAGTATTTCATCCTAGAGAAGTCGATTTTAATGCCAGAGGGATAGGGCAGGTTTAGAGGTACAGGAGGAGAGTGTGTTTCAGATACTGAGTACTCTGGATGTCAGTAAAGCTTTGGGACTGGATGATATTTTGCAACGAGTTTTGAGAGAATGTGCTAGGGAACTAACAGTGCCTTTAACCTGGCTTTTCAATGAAAGTCTGGCTGTGGGAAAGGTACCCAGGGAATGGAAGGAAGGTAAGATAGTGGCATTGCATAATGGTGGTAACAGACTGGAAGTGTCTAATTATAGGCCAGTTTGTGTGTCATCAGTAGTTAAGTTCTTGGAGAAAGTACTGAGGGACCGTATACAACATTGGACAGATGAGGGTAATGTTATCTGTGAGAGTCAACATAGATTTGTGAAAGGGTGCTCTTGTTTTAGCAATATGCTAGCCTTTTATAATAAAGTTACAAGAACATTAGATGAGGGAAAGGCGTATACTGCAATTTTCTTAGATTTGAAGGGGATAAATTAACTGTGGAAAGAGTACAAAGACAGATGACAAAGATGGTTTCAGGACTGTACAATTTTGGTTATGAGGATCGGCTGAGGGAATGTGGACTGCAGAGTTTGGTGGATAGAAGGAGAGGTGATATGATTGAGACTTTTAAACTGTTGAGAGGTGGTTACAGGGTTGACACTGGGGTGTTCTTTCGCTTGGTTGAACAGTGGGAAGGAGTGATGACAAGAGGCCATCCCTGGAAGTTACGAAAGGAAACTGTGAGCAAGAGGGTGAGGAGTGGTTTCTTTGTGTGGAGGGTGGTTGAGCTGTGGAATGCATTGCCTGATGGAGTGGTGGGAGCGAGAACGGTCAGTGAGTTTAAAGAGTGGTATGATGGACTTTGTGTTTCTCAGGGCGGGACCTCCCCTCGATGAGTCTTGACAGACTTTGCTTAGGAGGGACCTCCCTCGATGAGTCTTTTGACTCCTTGGAGGCCTGAATAATAATAATAATAATAATAACAAAAATACTCTAATTGATCTAAGAAAACATTCAGCAAACAAAATAAAAAAAATCAGCTATCTTACAGGAACATTAAACTGTTCATGATATTACTACTTTTCTGCCTATTCATTAAACTGGGAAATTTACTAATTTAAAAAAAAAAAAAAAAATTGCAGAAAGCTTCATTTTTGGCAATGATCCATCCTTTTTACTAGCTGAAGAAAAAAAAATAGAAACTTTAAGTTTCTGAAAATTGACCAGAGAGAGCTTACGATACAATCCATGGCATGGAATTTGTCTTAACTCCCATGTCATGGATTAGAAGACATGAGCATACTGCCCAGACATCTATATAGCTGTCCTTTTATTAATGCTTTCGATAAAAGGTTTCACTGGCCTGACAGCTGTTTCAAATTAGTTAGTACTCATCAGAGACGAGGCAATTCAATTTGTTCAAATTGCCAACTGCAAAAAGCTTGTGAGTGACATAAAAAGTCATTCTCTCAAGTATGGATGTGCTTTCATATCTATGAATGTGAAACCTGGATATTTACAGCTAGGGTAGAGAATTTCATTTCAGCTTTTGAAAGGAAATTCTTAGAAAAATATTTGGTCTAGTGAATGATAAATGTTTGGAAGATGAGGTACAACCATGAACTATATTAACTCTATAGAGAACCTACAATATCTAGTTTCAAGTGCAAAAAGTTGCAGTGGGCAAGATTTTTTTTTTGTATGGAAGATATCCTTATGCAGACTATAAATAGTAAAATCCTTGTTAAAAGACCAAAACAAAAACTGAAAAAAAGATGAATAGATATCATTAGTCAAGATAATATCATATTTCAATCTGCAAACTGGGGAATTATGGTTTTGACAGGGTGGGAGTCAGCAAATCTAGGAAGTCAAGGCATGGGTTGAGCTGTAGAGCCATAGGAAGAAGAAAAAGATTTGTTTATTAAATTTTTGCTTGATGATGGAGTCACTACTTCAAGCTTTCCATTAGCGAAAACAAATGATGTGATGAATCCAGTCAAAAAATAAAAATGAGAAATAATAGATGATAATATTTGTAGGAATAAATGATTTAAGTAATGATAAAAAAACATCATGAAATGTTACTATAAAAAGTCAGAAAGAAGAAAAACAAGAGTGAAAATAATTGTTACCAAGTTATGACAGCACTAAGTTAGGAAGAATGGCTAAGATAGAAATGATTTGACTCAAAAGCTGTGTAGAAGAAATGGGTATGACTTTCAGATGTGAAATCAGTTTGATGGTACAAAAGGCTAATACAGAAAAGCATGGAAACTAGGTCATGGGAAGAATGATGATTGTGTAAGTGCAATTGAGGTGTGCAAACACAATAATGATATATCATTGAGCATGATTAGGGATATGAATCTGAAAGAATAGATCAGTATGCATTGGGCTTGAACTTTGTATATGAGTTTTGGCCGGCGGGGGGGAGACTGCAGATGTATGTGAAAGAGCCAGGAAATAACTTATGTCTATATGCAAATGTTAAAAACATCAGGAATAAAGGGATGGACTTTGTTGCTTTGACGAATATGATGTAGCCTAAGTTCATGAAACTTGAGCTCTCAGAATCAGTTGTAATAACTGGAATTGAGGGTAAAGAGAGGGCGCTAGTGGGTCAAGCGCTATGGACGTGTTTTGAAGAGCTCCTGCTTCAGATAAGTTTTACTAGGAATAATTAAGTATATATGCGTAATTGTTTAAGTAAGAGCCACTGTAAACATTGTACGCTACTGATATTATTAGTGTGGGGTTTTTTTCTTGCTTAAACTAAATACGAAGTCGTTAATATTAGACCTAGTAACCTGCAGAGAAGAAAAAAAAAAAATGGCGGTGGCATTGTCATTCCATGATTTTAATTTGGATTTCAGTCGTTTCGTTAAGTCTGTTATATGTATTCCTTCGATTACATAAATGATTTGTGGATGTTTAGTGCGGATGGAAGAAGGGTGTGTGCGAAATGTGACCTGAACGAGGAATTGATGAATGCAAATATGAAGTTGATGACAGAAAGTGCTAGTACCGATTGTGTCGCAAGTGCACGTTTGAAAGAGAAGGACGGTGAGAAAGACAGGCGAAAAAATGTTAAAAAATCAGGAAAAAAGAAAAAGAGCGATTTGACAACCGTAACGGATGTTAAAAGGGACAAAAGTGAGGCGGAAAGAAATGAAATTGAGAGAATGAATGAAAGTAGAAATGGCGTGATGCAGAAATCGCAAGTAAAAAAAATCGAAAGAATGAATGATAGCGAAAAAAGAATGAATGATGGCGAAAGTTGGACGCAGGTTGGAACGAAAGTACTGAACCAAAGAAAGATGAATGACAGTAAAAGTGAGAAGAATGATAGCGAAAGTTGGACGCATGTTAGTCCGAAAGTACGGAAACAAAGAAAGATATGTGAGAGTGAAAGTGAGAAGAATGATAGTGAAAGTTAAACGTATGTTGGACCGAAAGTACGGAAACAAAGAAGGATGAATGAGAGGGAAAGTGAGAAGAGGGGGCTCGAGAGTTAGAAAGTTAGAAAGATTTAATGATAGAGAGAATGTGTCGCGAGGTTCGGAAGGTGAATTGGATTGGATGAAGCAAGAAATGAAATGGATGCGGAATGAAATTAAGAGAATTCAGGTCAAAACTATTAAAATAAATCATGATGGCATGAAAGAGTTAACAAAAGATGAGTGAGTGGCGTTGTATGGTGACTCCGTTATTAAAGGTGTGCTAGAGGATAAAATGCACAAGGTATGTTTTCCAGGCGGTAAAATGAGTAGAGTGATTGAGGCATTGAATATGAGGCGGGAACGAGCAAAAGAGTTAATTGTATTAATTGATACAAATGATTTGAGAGAGAACAAAGAGTATGTCAAAATGAATGTCAGGAGACTGCTTGGAAAGATAAAGGAGAATAGTGTGACACGAAGGGTAGTCAGTGTGTTGCCTAGGTATGATTGTGGTGAAATGAGGCAGAGAGCAAGGATTATGAATGATATTCTGGCTGAAATGTGTGAGGAGATGGGAGTACAGTTTGTTAATGTGTGGAATGAGTTTGAGGGACGAAGTGAGCTGTATGGGAGCGATGGACTGCATTTGAGTGGTTATGGTGTGAGTCGCTTGGAGAGACTGCTGCTGGAAAGTGGAGAAGTGAATAGAGAGAATGAATCAGATCGAGAGTGGAGTGCTGTGGAAGAGCAGGAGAGTAAGACAGGAGAGATTGAAGAAGTGGAAATGAATGGGGAAGTGAGTGGTATGAGTATAGAAAATGAGAGAATGGGTGTGCAAGAGGAGCAGGGAAATGGGGAGGCTCAGGGTGGACAGGGGTACACATCGTGAGAAAGGTGGATGCTCCAAGAGGAGGTGAGAGCATGTGTAGGCAGGAAAGAAATGGGATGACCTGGAATCAAAAGGAAACAGTTGGTATTGAAAAGGGTTTTAAAATGAATAAGCAGAAAGGTAAATGGCCCCAGTCGAGCATGGAGAGATCACATTGAGTGGGTGGTATCAGTGGAACTAGCTGTAGATCCAGAAATGAGTTGTTGTGTTTGTATACCATTGCTAGAAGTATAAGAAACAAGGCGGATGAAATGGTTGCACAAATTGCATCTGTGCACCCAGAGATTGTCGGAATAAGTGAGACATGGTTAGATGAGGATGACATCCTGACAGGAATAGAGATGGAAAGGTATGATGTGTTTCGTGAGGATAGAAGGGGTAAAAAGGGAGGGGAAGTGCTATTGATGATAGAGAAAGAATTATGTCCATACAAGGTAGAGATGCAAGAGGGAAATGGGGCCAGTGGTTTTGAGGCAGTATGGTGTGAGATAGAGGTGAATAGAATCAAATACTTGGTGGGATGTTGTTATAGACCTGGTAATGTGGATGGTGGTGATAGTGAAATGTATAGTAAAATAAGCCAAGCAAATAAGAAAAGGGTGATCATTATGGGTGATTTTAATTATGGTAATATAGACTGGAATGAAGAAGCAACTGGAAGTAAAGAAAATGAGTTTCTTGAGTTTTTGAGGGATAACTACCTCAGACAGTATGTAACAGAGGGCACAAGAGGATTAAGGGTCTTGGATTTGGTCATCTCATCGGAGGATGTAATTATCAATGAGGTATCAAATCATCCACCAATTGGTAAAAGTGACCTTGAGGTGATTACTTGGCTGGTTGCCAGCAGTACAAGGACCCCTGTGAAAAAAGGGTATATGTGGAACTACAAGGGGGGTGATTATGAAGAGCTCAGGAGACAGCTTGCAGGTGTAGCATGGAATGAGGAGTTAGCTGGAAAAGAGATCAATGCAGCTTGGGGGATTTTCAAAAAATATTTAGTAGATGCAATGTCTAAATGTATACCATGGGTGAGAAGGTTAAATAAGGTAGGTGTGAGATGGATGAATAAAGAGATTAAGCATGCAATACAGAGAAAAAGGGCATTGCGGAGGCAGCATAAGAGAAGTGGAAGTAACCAATTTCATGAGGTCTACAAAGACCAGGCAAGGAGGGTGACTTGGTTGGTGAGAGTAGCTAAAGAGAGGTATGAACAGCAGTTAGCTAATGAAGCTAAAAAGAATTTTAGGGAGTTCTTTCGATATGTAGCCAGCAAAAGAAAGAATGATTATGTCAGGATGACATTGATTAGAGGAAATGGTATAAAGACAGCTGTTGGAGAATGTGTGGTGGAGATACTTAATGAGCAGTTCATAAAGATCTTTCAATCTTGTGAATGTGACTTCATGGAGAGATTAAGAGTAGTTGATGATGGGGAGGAGAGACTGACTGTAAGTGAGCAAGAGGTGTTTGGGGGAGTTGAGTAAACTAGATGTAAATAAGGCTGTGGGACTTGATAATATATCACCGCGTATTCTGAAGGAATGTGCCAGAGAGTTGACACCTGCCTTGACATATTTTTTTAATACGAGTCTTGCACTTGGTCAAGTCCCTAAAGAGTGGAAGGGGGGCAAGATTGTGCCACTTCATAAAGGAGGTGATCGAACTCAAGCATCAAACTATAGGCCTATCTGTGTGTCAGGTGTTGTGGTTAAGTTGTTGGAGAAGCTTGTGAGAACTAGGATCCAGAGTTGGGTTGACAACAATGGTATAATCTTTGATGGACAGCATGGATTTGCTAAAGGGAGGTCGTGTTTTAGTAATCTACTTACTTATTACAATAAAGTGACTGCTTCCTTGGACAGAGGAGAAGGATACACAGTAATATACTTGGATTTCGCAAAAGCTTTTGATAGAACACCTCATGATAAGTTGACAGTCAAACTAGAGCAGATGGGGTTGGATATTAGATTAGTGCATTGGACTGGAGACTGGCTATCTGATAGGTATCAACAAGTTGTGTATGGGGCGGTGCGATATCCAGGGAAAGGAAAGTCGCTAGTGGAGTGCCTCGTGGGTCTGTTTTAGGACCATTACTGTTTAACTTGTATATTAATGATATTGGCAAAGATTTGGATAGAGATATTCAGTTGTTTGCAGATGATGCAAAGTTGGGATGAACCATAAAGAGTAGTGAAGATGTTGTGGCCTTACAAGAAGACTTGAATAAATTGAGTGATTGGGCACGGAAATGGGGATGCGAGTTCAATGTTGCAAAATGCAAGGTTTTAAAATTTGGAAAACCAAGATGGGATGCAGAATTTATGCTTGGTGAGAATATATTGTTGGGGGTAGAGGAAATAAGAGATCTGGGGGTGATAGTGGATAAGGATCTAAAATTTAGGGGACACATCGCCAAAATTGTGAAGATAACACAAAGACTTCTGGGAATGATGCGGAGGACACTGACATGTAGAAGTAGGGTGATTCTTGTTCCATTGTATAAGGCTTTGATTAGGCCACACATGGACTATTGTGCCCAGATTTGGTCACCTGGTTTTCAGAAGGATGAAGAGATGTTGGAAAGGGTCCAAAGGCGACTGACTAAGGTAGTTTCTGACCTCTGGAATGCCGAGTATGAGGAAAGATCGAAAAGATGTAATTTGCAGAGTCTAGTGGAGAGAAGGAAGAGGGGAGATATGATAGAGACCTACAAGTTTGTAAGGGGTTGTTATAGGATCAATGGTGGAGAAGTTCTACAGAGAATAGTGGGAGATTAAGGGAGAACCAGAGGTCATCCCTGGAAACTGTATAAAGAGGGTGTGAGTAGGGGAGTGAGAGGCAGGTTTTTTCGTGCAGAGTTGTGAGTGATTGGAATGCCTTGCCTGAGAGTGTGGTGTCTGCAAGGAGTTTGAATGTGTTTAAGACGCGGTATGATGAGATGTATGTGAGATAAAAGGACCTCCTAGATGAGTCTTTGACTCCATGAGGTCTTGTTTAATAATAATAAAAATAATAATAATAATAAAGGTTATAGTATTTTTAAATACAGAAAAGATAAAGGGGATATTACTAATGATATCAGATGATCTGAGTTTCATTAAGGTAGAAACTCATGAAAGCAATAATAGTATAAATGTCTATGTAACAGTGAGTTTGAAACTAACTGGTGCAGAATTTAATAGAATGAAATATTTGGTAAGGTGTTGCTACATGCTGGGGATGATGAAATGCAACCTCAAATTACCCTGATTGACACTAAACAAGTAATCATTGTGGGTGACTTAAATTGTCTGAACATTAATTAGATGGCAGAGAAAACTCATGATAAGAATGAAAGAACATTTACTGAGCTGCTGCGAGACAACTTTCTCAAGCAGCATGTGAATGAAGCAGCTCAAGGCCCAAGAGTGTTAGATAAAAAAGTCTCAGTTAAGGAAGCAACTGTTTTGACATCATTTGGTGACAGTGATCATTCCATGCTGACCTGAGAAGTAGCACAGTACGTGTATGATCCACTTAGGAAAGGTTACATGCTAAACTATAAAACTGATCAGTTACTGAATGGGAGGGATCTATCAGCAGTGCATAAGAAGCTTTGAAAAAGATGCATTAAATAATGCAATATCTGAATGCATCTTTAGAATTCAAAGAGTAAATAGGGTGTGAGTGAAATGGATGTGCAACCTTATTAAGCAAGAAATCTATAAAAAGGTGATGTGGAAGGAATATCATGAGAATAAAGATGAGGAGTTACAAAATATATAAAGAGCATGCCAGCAAAGTTAGAGTATGAAAAGAAATGAAATTTGTTGTTATGCTATAAGTAAAATAAGAAATGAATCTGGAAGAATAAATTTACTAAATGCAGGCAGTATACTCGTGTCAGAAGCAGATACCATTGTTCAGATAATGAGTATTTACTTTGCTAAGATCTGTCAACCTGATATATTCATTATAGTGCACAGCATTGGATGAAGAGATACAGGCATGAGAAAGAGGTTCTAGAGCTGTTGCATAGCCTGGATAAGAATTTGGCAATAGAGACAGATGGAATATTAACTGGGCTACTTGTGTATAGAGGTTAATGATTTCATATCAATTGTCTTAGTATCATATAATGCAATGCACATATCCTTATTATTATTATTTATTATTTGTGACACCTCCAAGGAGTCCGAAGACTCATCACGGGAGGACACCCACAACCGTCTCAACCACCACACCGAACCCCCACCATGAATCATCAGACATGTATAATGCTATGCATTATGGTGGGCTACTATCCATACTGGTTTTGACCTTTATTGAGTTGGGAACCAGACCCAGAAGTGATACTAAGGTTGAAGCAATGCAGAACTCATATTTTCATATATAAGTAGTGAAAAGGTGTCACACCTTATTACTAAAATACTCTGGATTAGAAATAGATGTTGAAATATCTGGGTAGTGGCCACTCCTATAATGCATAACATTATACATATGTAAGGAATGTGCATTGCATTACAGGATACTAAAGCAGTTGATGTGAAGTCATTAGCCTCTATATACAAGTATCCCAGTCGTGAAAGGACTTCACGTGCAAACTTTGTTTGCTTACACTTGGATAAAGGATGAAATCAAGAATATAACTTCTTGGTATCTTTAATTCAATAAAGATTCAATTTAATTTAATAAAGAATAACTTATATGTCAATCCATTTCCATATGTAGAACAGCAGGAGTTTAATAAAGAGAGGCATGCCTGAGCAATTTGCTCATGTTTAATAACATTAGATAAAGGGAATGGATACACAATAATACTGTTAGATTTTACCAAGCCGTTTGATATGATGATTATTATTATGATTAGAAATCTGGTGCTCTCACCACTTGATATAGTGCTCTCATTGCTCTCACCATTATATCAAGCATTGCATTCCAGTTTCAACTACTACTCATCCTCTTGCTCAAGACTTCCTTCCATAACTTCCAGGAATGGTCCATTATGCTCGCTATTTTCCCCCTGTTTCATCAGATGAAGGAACTTTCCATTGTCAACCCCATAACTACCTCTCAACATTTTAAATGTCTCAGTCATATCATTTTACCTTCAATCTACCAAACTTTGTGGTCCACATTCTCTCAGTCTATCCTCATAACATTTAACAATTACAATCCTGATATCATCTTTGTTATCTGCCTCTGCACTCTTTCCAAGGTTAATTTTTATCCCCTTCAAATCTTTGAGACCATATTTGATCATAATAGTCCAGGTGTGGTCTGATCAGGTCTTTATATAGTGGAATGATAACTCCTTTATCTCTGCTGGTCAGCATCCTTCTCAGTATTGCAGCAATCCTCTGGGTTACTTTCCCCACCTTTTGCAATATGCTCCTTGAATTTCAGGTGATGAGTCAATCATCACCCCAAGATCCCTTGCTTGCATCCCCCCCTCTTCCTCAAGTACAGTTCCTTCAACAGAGTATGCATACTCCCATTGATATATCATAAACTTCAAGACTTCACGTTTAGGGAAATTAAAACTTATCCAATTCATTTCCCTATCTGTCCAGTTTATTCAAATCCTCTTGAAGGGCTACGACATCTACACTATTGCTAATAACCCTTCTCATCTTCACATCATCGGCAATGCATTGACAATGTCATTGATATAAAAATTGAACAATACAGGTCCCAGTACTTAGCCATTTGGGACTACATTTGTAACCTTCCTTGATACCCCTTTCTTATAGGCAACTCTTATGCCTATCAGACATCCAATTCACTAACCTGATATCCAAACCCATATACTGCAACCTAATAAGTTGGCAGAATAAAATGCCAGAATATGCCTTTCCCTCATCAACTGCTCTTGTCACTTCATTATAAAAGGCAATCAGATTACTAAAATGAGATCTTTCCTTAACAAATCCATGCTAATATGCTCAGCATGGATTTGTAAATGATCCATCATTAATTTCTCCAACATCTTAAAAACTACTGATGAAATACAAACTGGTCTATAGTTTGACACTTCCATTCTATTACCACCCTTACTTAATGTCACTATCTTACCCCTCCTTCCACTCCTTGGCAGCCTTTTCTCTGGCAGACTCATTAAAAAGCCAGGTAAATGAAGCTGTCATTTCTCTAGCACATTCTCTCAAAACCCATGGCACAATCCCATCCAGTCCAATTGCTTTATTGAAATCCAAAGTACTCAATATTGAAACATTCTTCTTGCACTTCTAAACCTTGAACCTTCTCTCATTCCTCTAGTATTAAAACCTATTCTCCAGAATGAAATACCCCAATAAAGCATTCATTGAACAACTCTACTATGTCCCTTGCATCAGTCACTCTATTCCTTTTATCCAACACTGTCATTCTTCCACAATTTTTCCTCATCCTATTGGTCACATAACAAAAGAATTCCTTAGAATTTTCTTTGGATCTCAGGGCCAATCTCATGTTGCAGTTTTGCCACCCTTACCATACTAGTCACTCTCCTGGAACGAGTTGTTCGTGACCTCTTTTTTTTTTTACCTGCAGTTCCCATTTGATATTGTTTGTCATTCACTTTACACCAGATTGTGTTCTTTTCTCACTTACAGTATACAACTTGCGATTGCTGCTAATAAATATTCCTTCATCAGTTCCCAAGCACTGATATCTTGCCCTTCCAATTACTTCATCCATGGAACTTCCCCAAGCTGATTTCTAAGATTATTATAATCACCTGCCTTATAATTCCACATACATTCCTTTCTCTTTGATACTCCTGCATGTCTGTTCATCTTCCAAATCAAAGCTACATGGTCACTCTCTACAACCAGAGGCAGAGATGCCAATTCAGTTATAATCAGATCTTCTGATGCTATGACCAAATCTTTCTCTTAAACCTCGTGTTCTTTCTACTACATGCTGCCTAAGACAGTTGTCCCTCAATAATTTCAGAAATTCCATTCCCCTACTTACTACATGTAGTTTCCTCTTCCCAGTTTTTACTGTAGTTAAAATCCTCCATAACAATCATTCTTTTTGCTCTTGTCAAGCTCACCTGCCTAAACATCTCCTGCTCTTGAGGATACCAAATGAAAGGCTTGCATAAACTGGTGAGTATGGGTTCAGAATATAAATTCTTGACTTCAATAAGTAGATGGTTGATAGACAGGCATCAGAAAGTGGTATATGTGGAGTGTGTCAGGTTAAATCTGCTAGATTTAACATGAGCAGTGGTGTACTGAGTTGATCAGCCCTTAGACTATTGTTATTCAGTCTTTACATAAATGGTATTTGGAAGGACCTGATGGAAGAAGTTCAGTTGTTTGTTGATGATGCAAAGAATGACAGGGCAATCAGGGATTCTACTGATCTGCAGCACTTGCAGAATGACTTGAATAGGCTGGATATTGACAAATGTTAGTAAAACTGTTGTACTTGGGCATGATAAGATTTCCACTGGCATATTATATTGGTGAGATTATTATTATTATTATTATTATTAAACAAGACCTCATGGAGTCAAAGACTCATCTAGGAGGTCCTTTTATCTCATACACATCTCATCATACCGGGTCTTAAACACATTCAAACTCCTTGCAGACACCACACTCTCAGGCAAGGCATTCCAATCATTCACAACTCTGCACGAAAAAAACCTGCCTCTCACTCCCCTACTCACACCCTCTTTATACAGTTTCCAGGCATGACCTCTGGTTCTCCCCTGATCTCCCACTATTCTCTGTAGAACTTCTCCACCATTGATCCTATAACAACCCCTTACCAACTTGTAGGTCTCTATCATATCTCCCCTCTTCCTCCTGTCCACCAGACTCTGCAAATTACATCTTCTCAATCTTTCCTCATACTCGACATTCCAGAGGTCAGAAACTACCTTAGTCAGTCGCCTTTGGACCCTTTCCAACATCTCTTCATCCTTCTGAAAACCCGGTGACCAAATCTGGGCACAATAGTCCATGTGTGGCCTAATCAAAGCCTTATACAATGGAACAAGAATCTCCCTACTTCTACACGTCAGTGTCCTCTGCCTCATTCCCAGAAACCTTTGTGTTGTCTTCACAATTTTGGCGATGTGTCCCCTAAATTTTAGATCCTTATCCACTATCACTCCCAGATCTCTTATTTCCTCTACTTCCAACAATATATTCTTACCAAGCATAAATTCTGCATCCCATCTTTGTTTTCCAAATTTTAAAACCTTACATTTTGCAACATTGAACTCACATCCCCATTTGCTTGCCCAATCACTCAATTTATTCAAGTCTTCTTGCAAGACCACAACATCTTCACTACTCTTTATGGTTCGTCCCAACTTTGCATCATCTGCAAACAACTGAATATCTCCATCCAAATCTTTGCCAATATCATTAATATACAAGTTAAATAGTAATGGCCCTAAAACAGATCCCTGAGGCACTCCACTAGTGACTTTCCTTTTCCTGGATATTGCACCCCCGTACACAACTTGTTGATGCCTATCAGATAGCCAGTCTCCAATCCAATGCACTAATCTAATATCCAACCCCATCTGCTCTAGTTTGACTGTCAACTTATCATGAGGTGTTCTATCAAAAGCTTTTGCAAAATCCAAATATATTACTGTGTATCCTTCTCCTCTGTCCAAGGAAGCAGTCACTTTATTGTAATAAGTAAGTAGATTACTAAAACACGACCTCCCTTTAGCAAATCCATGCTGTCCATCAAAGATTATACCATTGTTGTCAACCCAACTCTGGATCCTAGTTCTCACAAGCTTCTCCAACAACTTAACCACAACACCTGACACACAGATAGGCCTATAGTTTGATGCTTGAGTTCGATCACCTCCTTTATGAAGTGGCACAATCTTGCCCCCCTTCCACTCTTTAGGGACTTGACCAAGTGCAAGACTCGTATTAAAAAAATATGTCAAGGCAGGTGTCAACTCTCTGGCACATTCCTTCAGAATACGCGGTGATATATCATCAAGTCCCACAGCCTTATTTACATCTAGTTTACTCAATTCCCCAGACACCTCTTCCTCACTTACAGTCAGTCTCTCCTCCCCATCATCAACTGCTCTTAATCTCTCCATGAAGTCACATTCACAAGATTGAAAGATCTTTATGAACTGTTCATTAAGTATCTCCCCCACACATTCTGCAACAGCTGTCTTTATACCATTTCCTCCAATCAATGTCATCCTTCCATAATCATTCTTTCTTTTGCTGGCTACATATCGAAAGAACTCCCTAGGATTCTTTTTGGCTTCATTAGCTAACTGCTGTTCATACCTCTCTTTAGCTACTCTCACCAACCAAGTCACCCTCCTTTGCCTGGTCTTTGTAGACCTCATGAAATTGGTTATTTTCACTTCTCTTATGCTGCCTCCATAATGCCCTTTTTCTCTGTATTGCATGCTTAATCTCTTTATTCATCCATCTCACACCTAACTTATTTAACCTTCTCACCCGTGGTATACATTTAGACATTGCATCCACTAAATATTTTTTGAAAATCCTCCAAGCTGCATTGATCTCTTTTCCAGCTAATTCCTCATTCCATGCTACACCTGCAAGCTGTCTCCTGAGCTCTTCATAATCACCCCCCTTGTAGTTCCACATATACCCTTTTTTCACTGGGGTCCTTGCACTGCTGGCAACCACCCAAGTAATCACCTCATGGTCACTTTCACCGATTGGTGGATGATTTGATACCTCATTGATAATTACATCCTCCGATGAGATGACCAAATCCAAGACCCTTAATCCTCTTGTGCCCTCTGTTACATACTGTCTGAGGTAGTTATCCCTCAAACATTAACATGTAAGGATAAGCAAGTCATTTTGCATTATTATGCAAAATGTGAGATTATTCATGGAGAAAATTATGCAGTTAGGAATCTTGGAGTTTTGTGGAAAGAAGTTCAAGTTAAACAGTCAGTTTATTTGTGAACCCAACTCAGGATAATTGAGATGCTGAAACAAACATTAACATGTAAGGATAAGCAAGTCATTTTGCATTATTATGAGGCCTTGAAATAACCTTGCTTGGATTACTGTGTACATTTCTAGGTTATGAGGGTATGAAAAAGCTATAGAGAGGATGCAAAAAAGTTTTACAAAGATGATATCAGTTGATAAATTTCTGAAAGGGTGTTATAGGAATACTGATTGGAATTTTTCATTATATGGAACGTGGAGAGAGAGAGAGCCTGAGGAGACATCCATGGAAGTTGAGTTTGTGTGTAGTTAAAGGGTGAGAGCTAGATTTTTCTTTCACAGAGTAGTGAATGAATGGAATCATTTGTCTGTTGTGAGTGTGAGTTCCTCTAGTGTGTCTTAGTTTCTAAGAAAGTATGACAGCTGGTGTGGATGATCTATGGCTTTCCTTCCTAGAGGTATTTGATGATAATAAGGATAGAGGTGTTTAATTTGGTGAGATTTTGCAGGATTAATATAGAATGGAGTATATGCAATAGATGATGAGAATGGGAGAGAGCAAGAGGATATTCTTGGAAATTGTGCAAAGGTGTGAAGGTTTTTTACAGAAGGAGAAGGAATTAAATGTATTGCCAGAGTATGTTGTGAATGTTAGGATATAAATGAGTTTAAAGGTTCAGTGCAATGAGTCTGGTTACTCCATGGTGGTTTGTTATTAATTATTACAGTGGTGGGTTGATTATAGGAGTCAAATTTAGATGTATAAGAAAGTTAACTCACTCAGTGAAACATTTGCTCTAGTTATACAAATATTTAATTTGCATGTACCTTTTCATCTTGTGTCAAATTTTATTAACAAACCTTTATTGAGTCAACAGCTCATTACAGAAGATCTTATTCAACCAGCAACATATCTACCATATGAATATCTTAATTATTCATGCTCTTGCCATTCTTGTACACTCTGGCTGGAATGAAGCTGCATTAAATGACATGAATGATCTTTTGAATGACCTCATGACTGACTTTCTTCTATTTGCTGTTATTCTCACTATAACATTTAGTGAGAATAGGAGCAAAGAAAAATTAATAATTTTTCTTTGCTCCCATTTTAGATTTAATCTAGTGTTTAATTAGGTGGGGGTAGGATTGCAGGAATACAGGCAATTATAAGGGAAGGCATGGCAAGCATTTCTTTTTATGGCAGGCGCTAGCGTCGCTGTAGCACGTGGCGGTGAATTTGAGCTGTGCAGAAGAAAGTGATTTTTAATCGGTGAATAGTCCGTTTTTTTCCCCGTTTTTCTACGTTTTTGAGTGCTGAATTGTTTCTCTGAATACGAGTGTACTTCAGTGGTTGTTTTTCGGAAGTTAGTTGCTGTCGCGATATAATATATGTTGGTACCGTCAGAATCGAACGCGTAACGGCGGAAGACAAAACGAAGCTAAGTTACTGTATTTAGTTATATTTCATTTTATTTAATTATATTAGTACTTAAATGTTCTGATGTTTGTACTTTTTTCCCCCTCTTATTTATTAATTGAATAATTATTAAGGATTACGCTACTCGGCAGTAAGGAATGATGGTGGATTCAGCAGCAGTCGCAAGTGGCATAACGCCAAGTCCTCTGCCATTTAAGAACTCAATTATTAACAATATCATAAGGGACTTTGTGGCATGCAGTACTTGCGGCATGTATGCTTCTAAGGAATTACATATGTGGTTTGTTAAAGAGAGTGGAGAGCGTATGTGCGCAAAATGCAGGCAGTTGGAGGAAATAAGTACATTAGATATATCGATATCCGACTTTGTTGCTCCAGGAACGGAGAATGAATGTAGGAAGACAAGTAGTATGATAGGAGAGAATGAGAAAATAATGGTTGATAGTGTGGAAGGTGTGAGTGACTGTGGAAGTTTAGGAGATGGTTTTGTTTGGGAGAGTGAATTTAGATTAAGAGTGACTGACCTGCAGAGGGAGATAGATGAGTTGAAAGCGGAGGTGGAATGTCTAGTGAATGAGAGCAGAAGTATGAAAGATAAGATTAGGAGAATGGAAGAGATGAATGCAAGGCGAATCAGAGTAGGAGAGAGAGAGAATTTAAGGAGTATAAGTGAGAGGTATGGGGGTGCTAGAAGAGGAGAGATTGGAAACAGTAGAAGAGAGGGAATGAGAGAGAGGTATGGGAATGCTAGCAGACGAGAGGATGGAAACAGTAGGAGAGACGGAATGAGAGAGAGATATGGAAGTGCTAGAAGAGGAGAGAATGGAAACGGTAGGAGAGATGGAATGAGAGAGAGGTATGGGAATGCTAGAAGACGAGCGGATGGAAACAGTAGTAGGAGAGACAGAATGAGAGAGGGATATGGAAGTGCTAGAAGTGGAGAAAATGGAAACAGTAGGAGAGAGGGAATGAGAGAGATGTATGGGAGTGCTAGAAGAGGAGAGAATGGAAACAGTAGAAGAGAGAGGTATGGGAATGAAAGAAGAGGAGAGAATGGAAACAATAGGAGCGATGGAATGGTAAGAGGTATAATGTATGGTGACTCAATGATCCGTGGTGTTCAGGATAGGATGCGTGAGGAGTGTTTGCCAGGAGGAACAATAGAAAGGGTGGCTATGGCAATTAAGAGAAGTGAAAGGCTGGATGAGATGATTGTGATGGTAGGAACGAATGACTTGAGTGGTAATGTAAGTCGGGCAGCGAGAGATATGAGATTTTTGCTTGAGACTGTACGGAAGAAGACAGAGAGAGGAAAAATAGTGTGCGTGTTGCCTAGGTATGATAATGATGAGCTGAGCAGAAGAGCGGTGATATTGAATGGCATAATAGCGAGAATGTGTGACAAGAGAGGACTGGTATATGTGGATGCTTGGAGTGCGTTTGAGGAAAGAGAGGAGTTGTTTGCAAGAGACCGTTTACATTTGAATGAGGAAGGATGTAGGCATCTGGAGAGATTGCTGTTCTGAACGAGTCAGTGTGTCCCAGGGAGGATGATAGCAGGGGTGGCCTCTTGTGGGAATGGATACTTGGGAGAAGGGAGACAATGTCAGGTAAGACTGAGCCCAGTGGAGTCTAGAAGGGATAATGCTGGGTATAGAAACAATGGCATTTATATGCTGTATACTAATGCCAGGAGTATCCGGAATAAGGGAGAGGAATTGGTGGCGCAGATAGCATCAGCCTGGCCAAAAATTATTGCGATCACTGAGACGTGGTTGACAGAAGGGGATATAAAAACAGAAATAGAAGTCGCTGGGTATAGCATTTTTCGCCAGGATAGGAGGGGAAAGCGTGGTGGTGGGGTGCTGCTTATGATAAGTAATGACCTATGTCCTCTAAGAGTGGAGAATTTGGAAGGTAGTGAGACAAATGATTTTGAGAGCGTATGGTGTGAGGTGGAGGTAGGCAGGACAGGATATTTGGTGGGGTGTTGCTACAGACCCAGGAGCACAGAGGATGGGGACCAGGAGATGTTTAGACAGCTCAGTTTGGCAAGTGCAAGAAGAATGATTGTTATGGGAGATTTTAACTTCAGTAGTATAAATTGGAGAGAGGAAGATGCATGTAACAATAGGGGAATGGAATTTCTAGAATTCTTGAGGGACAAATGTCTTAGGCAACATGTAACAGAGGGAACAAGAGGTTCAAAAATTTTGGATTTGGTTATAGCATCAGAAGAGTTGATAATAACTGAGTTGACGTCTCTCCCACCAGTTGGAGAGAGTGACCATATGGTTTTGACTTGGAAAATGAATAGACATGCAGGAGTATCAAAGAGACGGGAACTTATGTGGAATTATAAGGCAGGTGATTATAATAGTCTTAGACGTCAACTTCGGGAAGTTTCATGGAGGGAGGAATTGGAAGGCAGGGATATCACCAGTGCGTGGGAAATTGTGAAAGAATATTTGTTATTAGCAATGGTAAGTTGTATACCACGAGTGAAGAAGAGGGCGCAATTTGGAGTAAAGTGGATGACAAACAATATTAAACAGGAATTGCATGCGAAAAAGAGGCTATGGAAGAGATATAAGGAGACAGGTGAAGAGATGCATGAGGAATATAAGACACAGGCCAGAAGAGTAACTTGTGTGGTAAGGAAAGCGAAACTGGAATATGAGAGGAGATTGGCCCTAAGATCCAAAGAAAATCCTAGGGAATTTTTTAGCTATGTGGCCAGTAGGAGGAGAAATGACTGTGGAAGAATGATATTGTGGGATAAAAATGGGAATAGAGTGACTGATGCAGAGGACATAGTGGAATTGTTCAATGAACACTTTATTGGAGTATTTCATCCTAGAGGAGTCAGTTTTAATGCTAGAGGGATAGGACTGGTACGAGGTCTGGAGGTACAGGAGGAGAGTGTGTTTCAGATACTGAGTACTCTGGATGTCAGTAAAGCTGTGGGACTGGATGGTATTTCGCCACGAGTTTTGAGAGAATGTGCTAGGGAATTGACAGTACCTTTAACGTGGCTTTTCAATGAAAGTCTGGCTTTGGCAAAGGTGCCCAGGGAATGGAAGGAAGGTAAGATAGTGCCATTGCATAAGGGTGGTAACAGACTGGAAGTGTCTAATTATAGGCCAGTCTGTGTGTCATCAGTAGTTAAGATCTTGGAGAAAGTAGTGAGGGACCGTGTACAGCATTGGGCAGATGAGGGTAATGTTATCTGTGAGAATCAACATGGATTTGTGAAAGGACGCTCTTGTTTTAGCAATATGCTAGCCTTTTATAATAAAGTTACAAGAGCATTAGATGAGGGAAAGGCATATACTGCAATTTTCTTAGACTTGGCGAAGGCATTTGACAGGGTGCCACATGATAAGCTGATATTTAAGTTGCAGCACATGGGTCTGGATGTCAGATTGGTCAACTGGATTCAGGATTGGCTGTCTGATAGGTATCAGAGAGTTGTGTATGGTGGAGCAGTTTCCAGGAGGCAGAGGGTTACAAGTGGGGTCCCACAGGGCTCAGTACTAGGACCTATATTGTTTAACCTTTATATCAATGACATAGCCAGTGGATTGCAGGGGGATATTCAGTTGTTTGCAGATGATGCGAAGCTTGGAAGGATTATTAGTAATAGTGCAGATGTGGTAGCCCTGCAAGAGGATTTAAATAAGCTACATAGATGGGCAAATGAATGGGGGTGTCAGTTTAATGCAGCAAAATGTAAGGTCTTGAGGTTTGGGAAACATCGATGGGATGCTGCATACTCTATGGGAGGAGTTATACTGGAGGAAGTAGGGGAGACAAGAGATCTGGGGTTGATGATTGATAGAAACCTGAAGTTTAGGGGACATATTGCAAAGGTGGTGAAAGTAACACAGAGGATTGCTGCTATTATGAGAAGGACACTGACCTGCAGAGATAAGAGGGTTATCATTCCGTTGTATAAGTCTCTGATCAGACCACACTTGGACTATTGTTCTCAGATTTGGTCCCCAGGATTTGAAGGGGATAAATTAACTGTGGAAAGGATACAAAGAGGGATGACAAAGATGGTTTCAGGACTGTACAAGGATAGTTATGAGGATCGGCTGAGAGAATGTGGACTGCAGAGTTCGGCGGATAGAAGGAAAGGTGATATGATTGAGACTTTTAAACTGTTGAGAGGTGGTTACAGGGTTGACACTGGGGAGTTCTTTCGCTTGGTTGATCAGCGGGAAGGAGTGATGACAAGAGGCCATCCCTGGAAGTTACGAAAGGAAACTGTGAGCAAGAGGGTAAGGAGTGGTTTCTTTGTGTGGAGGGTGGTTGAGCCGTGGAATGCATTGCCTGATGGAGTGGTGGGAGCGAGAACGGTCAGTGGGTTTAAGGAGTGGTATGATAAACTTTGTGTTTCTCAGGGGGGGACCTCCCCTCGATGAGTCTTGACAGACTTTATGTCTTAGAAAGGACCTCCCTCGATGAGTCTTTTGACTCCTTGGAGGCCTGAATAATAATAATAATAATAATAATTACCGCATTTATTTTTTCATTTAATATACCTGCATTTTATTCTGCATACATGTCTTGTTTTCTTTTTTAGGGTTTTCTGAAACTTAAGTGGGCTAGGTGGAAGAGAGTTCTTCTTACTCGTTCAATTGCCATTTGTCCAACCTTATTCATAGCTGTTTATAAGAATGCAACAGCATTAACTGGTATGAATGATTTGTTGAATGCTCTCATGAGTTTGCAGCTTCCATTTGCTCTCATTCCGACAATAACATTTACTGCAGCAGCTGGTGTTATGGGAGAGTTCCGGAGTAAGAAGTAAATAAACATCAGTTTTGTTATTTTGTATATATATAGAAAATTTGTTATGATATTTTAATGGTACCTAATTGATACTGTGAAGTATGTACTGGGATATATATATATATATATATATATATATATATATATATATATATATATATATATATATATATTGTCAAACACATTGTTATCTAGTGATCTTTGTTAGTTGCTTATCATTGGAGTCAATACTAATCACACAGTAGATTGGCAAGCTTCTTCTACTTAGAACACTTTCGTCAGATTGTTCATGGAGTCTTCTGGGGTCATTTGCTCACACTAAATAAAACCAAAGATTTATACTTCATGACATCTGGATGTCATTAATTAGTGTTTGTAACATCTCTTATGCCATCAGTTACATACAGAGATTACACAACAGTGTATAGACTGCACAATTTGCCTAATGATACATGTGATTGAAACTATCAACCCAGTATTTTTCAATCTAGAGAAATAATGGCTTTTGGAAACATTTGAGTATTTTGTATTAAGCATCTTCCTGAAGATGCTGTCAGTCATACAGACAGTGAAACTTGTCAGAGAAACGATCACTTTTTTGAATAAAAATTTTGACTCGTAGACTTGGCTAATTATTCAAAGTTGATATAAACTACTTGTAGTGAATTACTTGAAAAAAAGATACTAACCATATTAAAACACCACCTATCTTATCTCTCTTTAAGTACATTCACTGACATTACACTTGCAACTACCTCTGGTAACTTACTCCACTCATTTCTCACTCTCTAAATAAAGATTTCAGATTCTTGCTAAACATGCTGTTATGTAACTTCCAGAGGGTTTTGCCATTCTTTCCTCTACTGTCCTCCATCCTATCCTTCTCATCCGTCCTAGGACGGGTTGAGTCTCCCCCCAATGAGGAAACTTACGATGAATTAATGCAGCCAGTTCATCACTCCTCTTCTGCATCCCCTAAAGACTGCAGTCAGTAATACGTAATCTTTGACTGTAGCCTTTAGGGGATGTTCATAGGGCCAGTTTGCCTGTTCTGGGGGATGAAAAATCAGAGTTTCCAGGTGAAAAAACCCCCTACCTCAGTATGAGACTGGCTAACTCATCTTTCATAAAGGTTACTTACTCATGTCACTGACAGGAATCGAACTCAAGTCTTTCCGACCAAAGGGTCGGAAAGACCTGAGTCGATAAAGATCAGTCTATATCGGCTGAGCTACGGAGACTCTTCCTCTACTGTTATGCATTCATATTTTATAAAACTCTCCTTGGTAACTGTTACTGTTTCTATTGTAATTCTTCTTTACATCATCAAATCCCTGATGAGGTGCACATCAGGAGCTTCCATCACATCTCTTTTTCTCACTGTTAACTAAACATTGCAGTCCATATAGCTTTCATCCACCCTCATAGGAAGCATTCCATGGACCTGTCACCAGCTTGGTCACTCGTCTCTGAATTATCTCTACCTCCTCCTGATCCCCAAGAAATCCAGGTAACCAGATCTCTGCAACAGTAGTCAAGATGTGGCCAAATTATAGCGTTTTAAAGAGATATAATAACCTTCTTATCATTACTTATCAGCGTGTTCTTCAACATCAGAGTAATTCTTTGAGCTGTTGCCATATGTCCTCTGAAATTCAAATCTGTCCGTCACCCTCCAGATTACTGGCCTTATCAATTTCCTGCAGTCTGGTACCATCAACATGATACAAAGTACGTAATCTTTTCCTCCATTACCTTACTGATGACCATTGTCCTTTGTTCATACTGCCAATTTATTTAAATTATCTTGTAAGATATTTCTACATCTGTTTATTAACTGTTGTCATCCTAAGTTTTGCATTATCAGCAAACCTGAACTTTGTTTGCCTTGATTCCATTCCACCTTCAACTAACCTCTGATGTCTCTCTGTCAGCCACTCTCCTATCCATGCCACCAGCCTTATATCCATTCCAGTTTGCTACAACTCATGTAATAGTTTTCCATTCAGTATTTTGCAAAGTCCAGCAGTATCATGATGTAACAATTTCCTTTATCCAAAAGCCACTCTCTGCAAATAAATTACTGAAGCAGGACCTATTTTTTTTTATAAAACCATGCTGCCCCATTAAGTATCATATTCTTATTCCACATTCCATATTCTTATTTTACCTTTAATGATTGTTTCCAATACTTTAACCACCACTCTTGAGATACTAATTGGTCTGTAATTTGCTACTTCTGTCTTGGAGTCACATACCCTTGGAAACTTTCCAGAACTGAGACTTAAACAACTCCATCAGCGGTG
This sequence comes from Typopeltis vanoorti, assembly GCF_054136105.1. NCBI lineage: Eukaryota > Metazoa > Arthropoda > Arachnida > Uropygi > Thelyphonidae > Typopeltis > Typopeltis vanoorti. Next base: position 84,860,160 of record NC_143570.1, read on the forward strand.
TTGCCAGTTCTCTTGCACATTCTTGTGGTACATGCACTTATATAACATCAATTCCCATTTCTGTTTTCACATTGATATTTTTCTGCATGTTGAGCACCTCAGTTCTTACATCAAGCTCTATCATCACATGTTTAGATGATACACCCTTGTAAAGCGATCGCTTAGTAGCTCACCTCCTGATGTATACTGCTTATATATAATATTCATCAAAGTTTGATTTGCTTCCTCAGTCTTAAGTAAAAGGCTGATTATATTCCACTAATTCGAGCCCTACTCAAGGGCCTATGAGTCGTGGAAATACTTTCTGAAAATGAATGCTGTGTCGAACAAAGCGGCCTTTTACAGCTGCCCAATTTTTAATCCATCTAACTCAAGTGCTTCTAGATGTTTTTTCAATGTTTTAGGGATGGTGCCTAAAGCAACTATTATTATGGGAACAACTTTCATTTTCTTTTGCCAGATTTGTTCAACTTCGACTTGCAAATCGTGATACTTGGTAATTTTTTCATTTTCTTTGTCATCAATCCGACTATCTCCTGGTACTGATATTTCGATAAACTTAACACCCTTGTTTTCACTTTTATATATATATATATATATATATATATATATATATATAAAAGCAGTATACTTCATATTTATACTGCTTTTGTCACTTTTTTTACCATTGACACTGAGTAAAGTTATCCTTCCTTCATCATTCTTTCTGGTACTTATTATATAGTAGCAGAAAACTCTTTTGGATTTACTTTGGCCTGTTTATTTTCTCTTATGATCTGATTTAACCTTCCTTACCATTCTAGTCACTCTTCTTGCCTGCACTTTGCATTGTTTATATTCTCTCTATAAGGTTGCTTTTTTTTTTTTGCATCTATTAGCTATTTTCCATCTATTCTCTACCTGGTTTATTTCATGGCATTGCTCTAAGCCACCACCTAAGTTTGTCATAATCATCATCTTTGAAGTTTCACATAAATCCTTTCTTGACTGAGAATTCCACATGTGAAACAACCTCCCATGGTCACTTGCAGAACTGCATGGTCACTTTCTCTGATTGGAGGTAGAATTTTCACTGTAGTTGCAGATATATGTTCTGACGCTAATACCACATCCAACACTCTCAAATTCCTGACCCCTCCATGCATGCTGTTTCTAATAATTATTTCTTAGTAACTGTATAAATTCCATTTTAACCTTTCCATGTGCTCCCTTTTCTCCTTCCATTCTATATCCCCATAGTTGAAGTCTCCCATATAATGTTTATTAAGAGAACTGTATGTTATACATTCTGAATAATCAACACATAGAGTTGAAAATATTTAATTAAGATAGATTAATTGTGAATGAGTAGGAGGTATATGAGGAATTAAATAAGCTTGATGTTAATAAGGCAATAGGATTTGATACATATCACAACATATCTTAAGGGAATATTCCAGGAAGTAGGCAGTAACATTTGCATACCTATTTAATGAAAGTCGTATAACAACATAGGTCCCAAGGGAGTGGAGAGAAGGTAAAATTGTTCACTGTATAAAAGTGGTTACAAATTACAGGCCAGTCTGTATATCTGGAATTGTGGTCAAGGTATCGGAGAGATCAGTGAGCACTAGGATAAGAAATGGGTTGATAGCACCAATATTCTCTATAATTGTCAGCATGAGTTTGTAAAGGGAGATCGCATTTTACCAACTATAACAAGTGTTGAACATATTGGACAAGTAGCTGTGTATACAGATTTTGCAAAAGCTTTTGATAGGCTATCACACAAACTGTTCAATAAATTCAAATGGATGGGATTGGGTAACAGACTTGGATCAGTGACTGGCTGTCAAATAGGTATCAGAAAGTTGTAGATGGAGTTGCAGTATCCCAAAAGAGGAAAGGCACTTGGGATTTGCAGCAGAGGTCTGTACTGGAGTTATTGTTGTTCAGTTTGTCTATTAATGATATGGGGATGGATTTAACTGGTGATATGCAACTGTTTACAGATGATGCAAAATTGGAAAACAATGTGGAGTTAAGCAGGTGTTGTTGCCTTACAGGAGCACTTGAATTGATTCTGTGAATTGGCAAGTAAGTGGAATTGTCAGTTCAGTATTGCAAAGTATGGGGTTCTGAAATTTGATAAGCAAAGATGGGATGCAAAGTATACACTTGATGGGGAGACTCTGAAGGAGGTAGAGAAGAAGACAGATTTGGAAATGGTGGTGGAAAAGGACCTGAAGTTCAAGAACCACATTGCACAAGTTTTGAAATCATGACATCTGATAATAGCAATGATTCAGAGTACCTTCACATGCAGAAATAAAGAGGTTATGGTTCCATTGTATAAGGCTTCAGTCAAGCCTAGTTTGGATTATTGTGCTCAGATTTGATTATCTGGTTTTCAAGCTGACAAGGATATGCTAGAAAGTGTTCAGAGAAGATTCACAAAGGTGGTAATTGGTCTTGGAATGTGGGATATTAAGATAGATTGAAGGAATGTAATTTGCCTTGTGAATAGGAGGAGGAGAGGAGATATGATTGAGACATAAGTTCAGGGTTGTTACTAGGTTAACATCAGAGCAAGAGGTAGAATAAGAGGCCATCCCTGGAAATGGTATAAGGAAGGTGTGAGCAAAGAGTAGTGAGGAGCAGATTCTTTTCATGGAAAGTGGTTGGTGAATGGAATGCATTGTCTGAGTGTGTTGTTAATGCAGACTAATTGAATCAGGTCAAGGCAAACTTTGATGAGCTTCGTGTGTGATAGTGTGTATCTCCTGCAATGAGTCTTATTCCAAGGAGGTCTAATTTTTTTTTAATAATTTCATCTGCATAAAGTAAAGAAATGAAATTAATATTCCAGTTTTGATATCAGGTCTAATGCCACTTTCCATCATAATGTGATATATATAGATGATGAATAACAGTGAAGATAGTGTGATCCGTTTTCCCACACCTGATTTCAAATCAAACCATCTTCCTATACTTCTTTCAACTCTAACTGCTAACTTACAATTTGGATATGGACTATGTACAGCTCAACATAATGTCCCATTTACACTTTATAATTATAGTACTTTTCCCTTGGCACTTTGTCATATGCCTTTTCCAGATATACAAAACTTAAATACAAATCCTTGTTATATTTCCACGATTTCTCAACTGTTTGTCTTAAAGTGAAAATATCTTAACAACCTACTATTTGGCTCAAAACATCTTCTCCAGGTTTCTCTCCCAAAATTTTTGCAAAAGTGCAGTATGAATATTAATTAGCCAATCAAGCAAAGAAAAATCATACTTAGTTCTTTTAATAATATCAGATAGAAGAAAGAAAGAAAAAACTGTGGGTGGATGATGTTAGTGGATGACATTGGTAGATTGGCAACCTGCAGAGGATATAGTTGAGGTATTTAGTGAGCATTTTATCAGAGTATTGCATCCTCATAAGTGTGACATTGTTAGAAACTTTGATCGTAGAAGGTATGGTGTGAAAGGATTAATAGTGAGTGATCAGGAGGTATGTTGGGGGGGGGGGGTTAAGTAAACTTCATGTTAATAAAGAAGTAGGACTTGACAACAGATCATCACTTATCTTCAAGGAATGCTCCAGGGAAGGAATTAATGGCACTCTTGATACAGAGTAATTTCTTAATGGGAGTGGAAAGTGGATCAAAATCATTCTACTTCACAAAGGGGGTGGGGGGATATACTTGGGGGGGAATAACACTGCAAATTTTAGGCCGTGTCTGGGAGCTATGGTTAATGTGTTCAAGAGGTTGCGAGAAATAGGAGATTCAGATTTGGGTTGATAATAGCAGTATTCTCTGTGTTGGTCAGCATGGATCTGTTAAAGAGTTCCTCTTTAGCAATCTGCTTAAATACTCTTATCCAGTGGGGTGAAGACCTCACTGGATAAGAGCAATGCATACATGGTGGTATACTTGGACTTTTCAAAGCTTTTGACAGATTGCCATATTGCTGGTAACTGAATTGAAACAGATATGACTGAATAAGAGACTTGTAAATTGGATAGCTGATTGAGTGTCAGATAGGTATTAGAATGTTATGTATTGGGAGAGTTGTATCCCAAATGAGGAAAGTTACTAGTGGAGCATTACATGGGTCTATTTTTGTTTTACTTGCATGTTAATGATATTGAGACAAGCTTATCTGGAGATATGCAGTTCTTTACTATTGATTTAAAATTGGGAAGACGTGTAGGATCAAAGTAGATAGGGCCTTGCAGAAAGATCACAATAGACTATGTGAGAACAGCTACTAGTTCATGTTACAAAGTGTAAGGTCTTGAAATTTGGTCGACAAGGTTCAGATGCAGAGTATACAATTAATGGGGAAATTTTGAAGCAGGTGGAAGAGATGAGAGATTAGCAATCGTGGACAGATGCTTGAAATTTAGGAGTCACATTGCTAAAATTGTAAGAATGTCATAAGATTATGGCAATGATGAGGAAAACTTTGACATGTGGAAAGAAAAAGGTTATGGTTTCTATGTGTAAGGTTGATAAGGCAACATATGGGCTATTGTGCACATATCTGGTCTTCTGGTTTTCAAGTGGATGAAAATATCTTAGAAGGGTCCAGGAAAAATTACTTAAATCATTGTCAGATCAATGGAATTCTAGATATGAAGACAGATTGAGGAATGTAATTTTACAGAACCTTATGAATATTAAGAGATGTATATGATTGAGATGTTAGTGAGGGCTATTACATGATTCATGTGGAGGATATTTTTCTTGAAATAGAGGGAAATAAGAATAGAACAAGAGGTCATCCCTGGAAGATCTAGGGAGTGAGGAACAGGTTCTTTGCATGGAGAGTGGTTGATAAATGGAATGCATTGCCTGAGTGTGGTGAGTGCAGAAACATGAGTTGATTGACTTCTTGGAGGTTCTAATATTAATACTACTAATAATAATTTTTCATGGGCCTTGTAATTAGCTTTAATAGAATGAATACAGCACATGGAAATAAGAGAGTTGTCTGAAAAGTTCTTGGCCTAACAATGAAAAAACGAATTCATAATTTCAAAATTATTTTTATTCTTTGACATAATCTCCCTTAAGACTAATACATTTATTCCAGTGATGCTCCAGCACCATTAAAAAAAAAAAAAAAAAAAAAAAAATGGTGGCGGCATTGTCATTCCATGATTTTAATTTGGATTTCAGTCGGTTCGTTAAATGTGAGGTCTGTTATATGTATTCCTTCGATTACATAAATGATTTGTGGATGTTTAGTGCGGATGGAAGAAGGGTGTGTGCGAAATGTGACCTGAATGAGGAATTGATGAATGCGAATATGAAGTCGATGACAGAAAGTGCTAGTACCGATTGTGTCGCGAGTGCACGTTTGAAAGAGAAGGATGGTGAGAAAGACAGGCGAAAAAATGTTAAAAAATCAGGAAAAAAGAAAAAGAGCGATTTGACAACCGTAACGGATGTTAAAAGGGATGAAAGTGAGGCGGAAAGAAACGAAATTGAGAGAACGAATGAAAGTAGAAATGGCATGATGCAGAAATCGCAAGTAAAAAAAATCGAAAGAATGAATGATAGCGAAAAAAGAATGACTGATGGCGAAAGTTGGACGCATGTTGGAACGAAAGTACTGAACCAAAGAAAGATGAATGACAGTAAAAGTGAGAAGAATGATAGCGAAAGTTGGACGCATGTTAGTCCGAAAGTACGGAAACAAAGAAAGATATGTGAGATTGAAAGTGAGAAGAATGATAGTGAAAGTTGGACGTATGTTGGACCGAAAGTACGGAAACAAAGAAGGATGAATGAGAGGGAAAGTGAGAAGAGGGGGTCGAGAGTTAGAAAGTTAGAAAGATTTAATGATAGAGTGAATGTGTCGCGAGGTTCGGAAGGTGAATTGGATTGGATGAAGCAAGAAATGAAATGGATGCGGAATGAAATTAAGAGAATTCAGGTCAAAACTATTAAAATAAATCATGATGGCATGAAAGAGTTAACAAAAGATGAGCGAGTGGCGTTGTATGGCGACTCCATTATTAAAGGTGTGCTAGAGGATAAAATGCACAAGGTATGTTTTCCAGGCGGTAAAATGAGTAGAGTGATTGAGGCATTGAATATGAGGCGGGAACGAGCAAAAGAGTTAATTGTATTAATTGGTACAAATGATTTGAGAGAGAACGAAGAGCATGTCAAAATGAATGTCAGGAGACTGCTTGGAAAGATAAAGGTGCTTGGAAAGATAAAAATGTTAAAAAATCAGGAAAAAAGAAAAAGAGCGATTTGACAACCGTAACGGATGTTAAAAGGGACGAAAGTGAGGCGGAAAGAAACGAAATTGAGAGAACGAATGAAAGTAGAAATGGCGTGATGCAGAAATCGCAAGACAGGAAGGGTGGTCAGTGTGTTGCCTAGGTATGATTGTGGTGAAATGAGGCGGAGAGCAAGGATTATGAATGATATTCTGGCTGAAATGTGTGAGGAGATGGGAGTACAGTTTGTTAATGTGTGGAATGAGTTTGAGGGACGAAGTGTGCTGTATGGGAACGATGGACTGCATTTGAGTGGTTATGGTGTGAGTCGCTTGGAGAGACTGCTGCTGGAAAGTGGAGAAGTGAATAGAGAGAATGAATCAGATCGAGAGGGGAGTGATGTGGAAGAGCAGGAGAGTAAGACAGGAGAGATTGAAGGAGTGGAAATGAATGGGGAAGTGAGTGGTATGAGTATAGAAAATGAGAGAATGGATGTGCAAGAGGAGCAGGGAAATGGGGAGGCTCAGGGTGGACAGGGATACACAGCGTGAGAAAGGTGGATGCTCCAAGAGGAGGTGAGAGCATGTGTAGGCAGGAAAGTAATGGGATGATCAGGGATCAAAAGGAAACAGATGGAATTGCAAAGGGTTCTAAAATGAAGAAGCAGAAAGGGAAATGGCCCCAGTCCAGCATGGAGAGATCACATCGAGTGAGTGGTATTAGTGGAACTAGCTGTAGATCCAGAAATGAGTTGTTGTGTTTGTATACCAATGCTAGAAGTATAAGAAACAAGGCAGATGAAATGGTTGCACTAATTGCGTCTGTGCACCCAGAGATTGTCGGAATAAGTGAGACATGGTTAAATGAGGATGACATCCTGACAGGAATAGAGATGGAAAGGTATGATGTGTTTCGTGAGGATAGAAGGGGTAAAAAGGGAGGGGGAGTGCTATTGATGATAGAGAAAGAGTTATGTCCATACAAGGTAGAGATGCAAGAGGGAAATGGGGCCTGTGGTTTTGAGGCAGTATGGTGTGAGATAGAGGTGAATAGAATCAAGTACTTGGTGGGATGTTGTTATAGACCTGGTAATGTGGATGGTGGTGATAGTGAAATGTATAGTCAAATAAGCCAAGCAAATAAGAAAAGGGTGATCATTATGGGTGATTTTAATTATGGCAATATAGACTGGAATGAAGAGATAGCAACTGGAATTAAAGAAAATGAGTTTCTTGAGTTTTTGAGGGATAACTACCTCAGACAGTATGTAACAGAGGGCACAAGAGGATTAAGGGTCTTGGATTTGGTCATCTCATCGGAGGATGTAATTATCAATGAGGTATCAAATCATCCACCAATTGGTGAAAGTGACCATGAGGTGATTACTTGGGTGGTTGCCAGCAGTGCAAGGACCCCTGTGAAAAAAGGGTATATGTGGAACTACAAGGGGGGATGATTATGAAGAGCTCAGGAGACAGCTTGCAGGTGTAGCATGGAATGAGGAATTAGCTGGAAAAGAGATCAATGCAGCTTGGGGGATTTTCAAAAAATATTTAGTGGATGCAATGTCTAAATGTATACCACGGGTGAGAAGGTTAAATAAGGTAGGTGTGAGATGGATGAATAAAGAGATTAAGCATGCAATACAGAGAAAAAGGGCATTGTGGAGGCAGCATAAGAGAAGTGGAAGTAACCAATTTCATGAGGTCTACAAAGACCAGGCAAGGAGGGTGACTTGGTTGGTGAGAGTAGCTAAAGAGAGGTATGAACAGCAGTTAGCTAATGAAGCTAAAAAGAATCCTAGGGAGTTCTTTCGATATGTAGCCAGCAAAAGAAAGAATGATTATGGAAGGATGACATTGATTGAAGGAAATGGTATAAAGACAGCTGTTGCAGAATGTGTGGTGGAGATACTTAATGAGCAGTTCATAAAGATCTTTCATTCTTGTGAATGTGACTTCATGGAGAGATTAAGAGCACTTGATGATGGGGAGGAGAGACTGACTGTAAGTGAGCAAGAGGTGTTTGGGGAGTTGAGTAAACTAGATGTAAATAAGGCTGTGGGAATTGATAATATATCACCTCGTATTCTGAAGGAATGTGCCAGAGAGTTGACACCTACCTTGACATATTTTTTTAATAAGAGTCTTGCACTTGGTCAAGTCCCTAAAGAGTGGAAGGAGGGCAAGATTGTGCCACTTCATAAAGGAGGTGATCGAACTCAAGCATCAAACTATAGGCCTATCTGTGTGTCAGGTGTTGTGGTTAAGTTGTTGGAGAAGCTTTTGAGAACTAGGATCCAGAGTTGGGTTGACCACAATGGTATAATCTTTGATGGACAGCATGGATTTGCTAAAGGGAGGTCGTGTTTTAGTAATCTACTTACTTATTACAATAAAGTGACTACTTCCTTGGACAGAGGAGAAGGATACACAGTAATATACTTGGATTTCGCAAAAGCTTTTGTTAGAGTACCTCATGATAAGTTGACAGTCAAACTAGAGCAGGTGGGGTTGGATATTAGATTAGTGCATTGGATTGGAGACTGGCTATCTGATAGGTATCAACAAGTTGTGTATGGGGGTGCAATATCCAGGAAAAGGAAAGTCACTAGTGGAGTGCCTCAGGGATCTGTTTTAGGGCCATTACTATTTAACTTGTATATTAATGATATTGGCGAAGATTTGGATGGAGATATTCAGTTGTTTGCAGATGATGCAAAGTTGGGACGAACCATAAAGAGTAGTGAAGATGTTGTGGCCTTGCAAGAAGACTTGAATAAATTGAGTGATTGGGCAAGCAAATGGGGATGTGAGTTCAATGTTGCAAAATGTAAGGTTTTAAAATTTGGAAAACAAAGATGGGATGCAGAATTTATGCTTGGTGAGAATATATTGTTGGAAATAGAGGAATTAAGAGATCTGGGAGTGATAGTGGATAAGGATCTAAAATTTAGGGGACACATCGCCAAAATTGTGAAGACAACACAAAGACTTCTGGGAATGATGAGGAGGACACTGACGTGTAGAAGTAGGGAGATTCTTGTTCCATTGTATAAGGCTTTGATTAGGCCACAGATGGACTATTGTGCCCAGATTTGGTCGCCTGGTTTTCAGAAGGATGAAGAGATGTTGGAAAGGGTCCAAAGGCGACTGACTAAGGTAGTTTCTGACCTCTGGAATGTCGAGTATGAGGAAAGATTGAAAAGATGTAATTTGCCGAGTCTAGTGGAGAGAAGGAAGAGTGGAGATATGCTAGAGACCTACAAGTTGGTAAGGGGTTGTTATAGGATCAATGGTGGAGAAGTTCTACAGAGAATAGTGGGAGAACAGGGGAGAACCAGAGGTCATCCCTGGAAACTGTATAAAGAGGGTGTGAGTAGGGGAGTGAGAAGCAGGTTTTTTTCGTGCAGAGTTGTGAATGATTGGAATGCCTTGCCTGAGAGTGTGGTGTCTGCAGGGAGTTTGAATGTGTTTAAGACCCGGTATGATGAGATGTGTGTGAGATAAAAGGACCTCCTAGATGAGTCTTTGACTCCATGAGGTCTTGTTTAATAATAATAATAATAATAATAAATAATTATCCTGTCCCTATAGTGGTTCTTAGTAAGATCTGCAAAATACTCCTCTACAGCTGCAATCACCTCTTGATTCGAAGAAAAACGCTGACCAGCAAGGAAGAGTTTGTTTTGGGAGGAGATAGAAGCCAGAGGGAGCCAAATCTGGGGAATAGGGTGGATGTTCCAACAACTCATAGTGCAGATCCCTTAATTTTCCCATTGCCAAAACACCTTTGTGGGCAGGTAAATTGTTGTGATTAAAGATGATTTTTTAATTCTGCAAACCAGGTCTTTACTCACGAATTTTTTTTGTCTAGTTTGGTTAAAAGATCAGAATAATATTCCCCGGTTATTGTTTTACCCTTTTCAAGATAATTAATAAAGAAAACGCCTTTAGCATCTCACAACACCAATGCCATAACATTTCCTGCTGATGGAACTGACTTTGTCTTCTTTGGCACTGAACAGCTGGCTTCTGTCCACTATTTTGACTGCTGTTTGGATTCTGGTGTGTAATGGTGAATCCAGGTCTCATCCATAGTAATAAATTGATGCACAAAATCAGTTTTATTCTTGTTAAAATGCTCCAAGCACTGTTCAGAGATTTTCATGTGAGTGCATTTTTGATCTGCTGTGAGCAAGCGGGGTACCCATCTTGCGCAAAGCTTTTTCGTTTGCAATTCTTCATGCAAAATATATCCTACACATTCTTTTGAAATGCCTATAGTCTCAGCAAATTCACACATTTTGACCTGCCGGTCATCCAATACGTATTGTACACTTGAGCAATTGCACATATCGTGCAATTCTTTTACAAAGAATTTTATAACTGCATGATACTCAATTTTACCCATTTCAAGGGATACAGACAACACTTTTGTTTCAGACAGCTGTATAAAACAAACTACTTGATAAAATGACTTGCAATTTCACATGGATGTTTACGACAGATGTACCAACTTAGAAAACAAAAATCTGGTATTGCCATCTATGATCACAGCTGAGAACTTTTCAGACCACCCTCCTAATTGAATTCAAGTTTAATAGTTACAGTATTTCATTTCTGTTATAGGGACATCTTCTGGGATACATTATAAGAATTGTAATACCACACACAAAAACATGAAAACCAATAAGTGTTAGACTAGAGGCCTAAAGTCATAAGAGGATGTGTCATCTATGGGTGTTGGTTGCTGGTTTTGGATGTTGGACAGGTGTCTGGGATTAATTCATACAGTCATGTGGAGTATAGATTGCTGTATATAATAATAATAATTATTATTATCAACATTTGACCTCCATGGAGTGAAAGACTCATCATGGGAATTACACACTATTGCACACAATGCTCATCTAACCGTGCCTTAAACTGATTCGATTGTTTACACCCACAATGCACTCAAGCAATACATTCCACTCACCACCCACTCTCCATACAAGAGCCTCTCCTCACTCCTCTGTTCACACCCTCCTTATATACAGTTTCCAGCAATGGCCTCTTGTTCTACTCCCATTCTATGAGTAATCTCTTCCATGTCAACCCGATCACAACCCCTGACTAACATATGTCTCAATCATATCCCCCCACTTCTTCCTATTCACAAGTCTCTGCAACTTACATTCTCTTAATCTGTCCTCATATTCCACATTCCAAAGACCATTGACCACTTTTGTAAATCTTCTCTGGATCCTTTCCAACTTATCCTCATCACCATGAAAACCAGGAGACCAAATCTGTGCACAATAATCCATATGAAGCCTAACCAAGGTCTTATACAATGGTATCATAACCTCTCTATTTCTGCATGTCAGGGTCCTCTGCATCGTTGCCATCTGATGTGACATCTTCACAACTTGTGCTTGCAATGTGGCCCCTGAATTTTAGGTTCTTGTCTGCACTTACTCCTAGATCTATCATCTCTTCTACTTCCGTTAAAGTTTCCCCACCAAGTGTATACTTGACATCCCGTTGTTGCTTACCAAATCTCAAAACCTTACACTTTGCAACATATATACATAATATACAGAAATTGGTAGACATAAGATGAAGAAGTGATATGACTGAAACATTGAAGCTTTTCAGGAGTTGTAGAAAATGCGATGCCTGTGAAGATAGTGAGAGTATAGTCATTATGAGTTTAAAAAATTGTATAATTGATTTTGTACTTTCTGTAGAAGAATTGGTATTATGAATGTCATGATCCCATAGATATTCTGAAAGATAATCATTCACTTATATATAAATTTTTTGCAATGTTTTTGTGACATTATCTTTTGTATTTTATTTATAAAGTCTTTCAATAGATATCTAAAAATATTACTTTAACCCTTGCACTTTGTTATATCAACAAATGAATACATAATTTAAATAGTTAGTTTCACTTGAATCACTTACTTCAAATGTTAAAGCATCAACTAATAATCTGTTTTTTGTATTCATATTCATTTGCTGTGGGTGAATGGTACTCTGGTTGCACTCTAAAATATTTTAACATTACTGTGTAACTAGACTCACTAATTGCACTGGTTACTTTTTATCTGCTGATCTTATCACTGAAATAAATAAGAAGTGCAGACGGTTAATGCTTTCTATTATGTACATAGTGTTTTATTTATTTATTTATTTTTAATTTAATAAGTTCTTCAGAATACCTGAAATATGCTGCATGTTTTATCTAAATGTCTTCTGGACTAAAATATGGTAAAATGTTTTAAATAAATATTAATGCTCATCAATATAAAATGGTATGCATGTCATGTTTAGGAGTATGTCTGAGTTTTGAACTCTTGCTTAGACCTGTGATTTAGTGATTAAAATGATTATTAAAATGCACAAATTTGCATTAAATCAACAATACATAATATAGCATGAAAAATATACCTTGAAATTATATTTAGGATGAAGTGCAACACTTTATTTTCAGAAACCTGATAATTTAACTGAGACCATACATAGATAAAATATCTTAAAGACTTACAAAGAAACTGAATGACCATTTTGTTAGAAAAGAAAAAACATGATACTATAAAAAATGTAAAAGTTAACAACATGCAAAGAAATAATTTAAAATACCAGAAAAAAATGAATAAATAAGAATGACATCTCATAATTAGGACAAAACCATGTTGAGCCATTTCAACATGGTTTTGTATTTAGAATTATGAAGAGTGTTCTCCTGAGGAAATAAAGTGAATAAAGTAGAGCTTGTATAACATCACAATCCAGTTGGCAAGAGAATCTATTTGTGTTCAAATAGAATCTCTTTGTGTTGAAATGTGTTCAAATGTTTCAATATATGTATGAATTTTGATGGTGGAGGATTTCACTAAAATAGGCTACTGTGAAGCATCTAATTTTCTGAAATAACATAAGGGGCAAAGGATGTTACTAGTTATTAGTTTTTATGACTATGGTTTGTGCAATCTTTAGCTTTGTTGTTTTGAAAGTCTAGGATGGTGTTTTTCTCAGTCTGAGGTGGAGAAAGGTGGGAGGTTTATTCGAACATGGATTGCAATATCTGTTTAACATTAATAGCGTTTTATTTTTGTATTTTGGCTTTTATTCTTGTTTTTATTTTTATTACTGTTTAGGTGATCAGGAATAAGAATATTACAATCTTGAAAGTGTTGTTGCAGGCATAACCATAGAGATTAATGGTAGAGCTTGTATAACATCACAATCCAGTTGGCAAGAGAATCTATATACCACATTGTGTTCAAATGTTTCTATATATGTATAAAGGGTAGTAGCCAGTTTGCAACTAGTAGCGAAAACTAATTTGTAGTCCATATGTTTAAAAATATAATTAAAAGCTTTATGTATATTCTGAATACAGAGTAATTTAGCTATTTCATGTAAAGGAAAATTTTCTTTGATGGGTGGAGTGGTTAACAAAATTCTGGCTGTTAAGTTTGCATATTTCTCAGTCCTAGAGGGGCTTTAGGCGCAAGCTTTGTTTGCTTGCACTTGGATGAAGGATTAAACTAAATTTATTTCTAGGGTTGATGATTGATAGAAACCTGAAATTTAGGGGACATGTTACAAAGGTGGTGAAGGTAACACAGAGAATTGCAGCAATAATGAGAAGGACGCTGATCTGCGGAGATAAAACAGTTATCATTCTGTTGTATATGACCCTGATCAGACCACACTTGGACTATTATTCTCAGATTTGGTCCCCAGGATTTGAAGGGGATAAATTAACTGTGGAAAGGGTACAAAGGCAGATAACAAAGATGGTTTCAGGACTGTACAATGATAGTTATGAGGATCGACTGAGGGAATGTGGACTGCAGAGTTTGCTGGATAGAAGGAGGAGAGATATGATTGAGATTTTTATACTGTTAGTCATGATTTAGACTTTTTATACTGTTTATACGTTTATACTGTTACTCAACCAAGCAAAAGAACTGGGGAGTTCTTTTGCTTGGTTGAACAGTGGGAAGGAGTGATGACAAGAGGCCATCCCTGGAAGTTACGAAAGGAAACTGTGAGAGCAAGAGGGTGCAGAGTGGTTTCTTTGCATGGAGGGGGGGGGTTGAACCATGGAATGCATTGCCTGATGGTGTGGTGAGAGCGAGAACGCTCAATGAGTTTAAGGAGTGGTATGATAGACTTTGTGTTTCTTAGGAAGGACCTCCCACGACGAGTCTTTTGACTCCATGGAGACATGAATAATAATAATAATAATAATTTATCAGTTGTTGGATATCCTTGGTTTTTGAAAATTTGTGTTAATTTTTTAATTTTCTTATTAAGATATCTATTGTTGGGCGAGAATTTATGTGTTGATGAACTGTGCAAGGACAGTTTTTTATGGAGTATAATGGTAAGAATTGAAGTGCAAGTATTTATTATTATTATTATTATTATTATTTAAGCCTCCAAGGAGTCAAAAGACTCATCGCGGGAGATCCTTCCTAGGAAACAAGTCTATCAAGACTCATCATGGGAGGTCCCTCCTAGGAAACACAAAGTTTATCATACCACTCCTTGAACCCATTGACCATTCTTGTTCTAACCGCTCTCTCAGGCAATGCATTCCACAGTTAAACCACCCTCAATGCAAAGAAACCACTCCTCACCCTCTTGCTCACAGCCGCCTTTCGCAACCTCCAGGGATGGGCTCTTGTCATTGCTCCATCCCACTGTTCAACCAAATGAAAGAACTCCCCAGTGTCAATCCTGTAACCATCTCTCAACAGTTTAAAAGTCTCAATCATATCACCTCTCCTACTTCTATTCACCAAACTCTGCAGTCCACATTCCCTCAGCCAATCCTCATAACTATTATTATTATTATTATGTGACACCTCCTGGGAGTCCAAGGACTCATCGAGGGAGAGTGTGCCAACAGCATCGAACAATTGAACTCTTTCCATTGGTCGATTGGTAGAGCCTCTGCTACTAATGGCTCAGCAAAAAATTAAGCAAGTTTCTACCAATCGACCAACCTTTGCTGGCTAACATTGTACAGTCCTGAAACCGTCTTTGTTATCTGCCTTTGTACCCTTTCCACAGTTAATTTATCCCCTTCAAATCCTGGGGACCAAATCTGAGAACAATAGTCGAAGTGTGGTCTGATCAGGGTCTTATACAACGGAATGATACATTCTTCTCATTATTGCAGCAGTCCTCTGTGTTACCTTCACCACCTTTGCAATGTCCCCTGAATTTCAGGTTTCTGTCACTCATCAACCCCAGATCTCTTGCCTTCCCCCTACTTCCTCCAGTATAGCTCCTCCAATAGAGTATGCAGCATCCCATTGATGTGTCCCAAACCTCAAGACCTTACATTTAGCTGCATTAAACCAACACCCCCCATTCATTTGCCCATCTGTCTAGCTTATTCAAATCCTCTTACTACCAGATCTGCACTATTACTTATATCCCTTCCCAGCTAAAGTAATTCCTGATTGTGTGTGTGGAATGGTTTATGGAATATTTTTGTTTCTATATTATTATGATTCAGGCTTTCATGGAATCAAAAGCTTCATCGTGGGAGGTCCTTCCTAGGAAACAGTCAATCATACCACTCTTTGAACTCACTGACCATTTGTGCTCTCACCACTTTATCAGGCAATACATTCCATGGTTCAACCACCCTCCATGCAAAGAAACCACTCCTCACCCTCTTACTCACAGCTTCCTTTCATAACTTCCAGGGATGGCCCTTGCCCTCGCTCCTTTCCTATGTTCCACCAAGCAAAAGAACCTCCCAGTATCAACCCTGTAACTACCTCTAAACAGTTTAAAAGTATCAATCATATCACCTCTCCTTCTATCTACCAAACTCTGCAATCCACATTCCCTCAGTTGATCCTCATAACTAACATTATATATAGTCCTCAAAACCATCTTTGTTATCTGTATCTGTATCTTTCCATAGTTAATTTATCCCTTCTAATCCTGGGGACCAAATTTGAGAGCATTAGTTCTCTGATCAGGGCTTTATATAATTATTATTATTATCCAGGCCTCCATGGAGTCAAAAGACTCATCATGGGAGGTCGTTTTTAGGAAACACAGTTTATCATACCACTCCTTGAACCCATTGACCATTCCTGTTCTAACCGTTCTCTCAGACAATGCATTCCAAGGTTCAACCACCCTCCATGCAAAGAAACCACTTCTCACCCTCTTGTACACAGCCTCTTTTCATAACTTCCAGGGATGGCCCCTTGTCATTGCTCCTTCTCGCTGTTCCGCCAAGTGAAAGAACTCTCCAATGTCTACCGTGTGACTGCCTCTCAACAGTTTAAAAGTCTCGATCATATCACCTCTCCTTTTATCTACCAAACTCTGCAGTCCGTATTCCCTCAGTTGATCCATATAACTCATATTGTATAGTCCTGAAACTATCTTTGTTATTCACCTGTGTACCTGTACCCTTTCCACAGTTAATTTATCCCCTTCAAATCCGGGGGACTAAATTTGAGAACAATAGCCTAAGTGTGACCCGATCAGGGCCTTATGCAATGGAATGATAACTCTTTTATCTCCATAGGTCAGCATTCTTCTCACTATTGCAGCAATCCTCTGAGTTACCCTCACCACCTTTTGCAATATGCTTCCTGAATTTTAGTTTTCTATCAATCACCACCCCCAGATCTCGTCTCCCCTACCTCCTCCAGTACATCTCCTCCAATCGAGTATGCATCCTCCCATCAGTGGATTCCAAATCTCGAGACTTTACATTTTGCTGCATTGAATAGACAATTACCCCCATTCATTTGCCCATCTGTCTAGTTTATTCAAATCCTTTTGCAGGGCTGCTACATCTGCACTGTTACTGATAACCCTTCCAAGCTTCACATCATCCGCAAACAACTGAATTTCCCCTTGCAATCCATTGACAATATCATTGATATAAAGGTTGAACAATAAGTTCCACAGGGATCAGTAAGATCCCTGTGGAACCCTGTTTGTAACCTTCTGCTTCCTTGATATTGCCCCACCATACACAACTCTCTGATACCTATCAGTGAGCCAATCCTGAATCCATTTGTAACCCAACATTTAAACCCATGTGCTGCAACTTAAATATCAGCTTATCATGTGGTACCCTATCAAATACCTTTGCAAAATCCAAAAAAATGTCAGTATATGCCTTTCCCTCATCAACTGCTCTTGTCACTTTATTATAAAAGACAATCATATTACTAAAGCAAGAGCATTGATGACACACAAACTGGCCTATAATTAGATGCTTCCAGTCTACTACTCCCCTTATGCAGTGGAACTATCTTACCTTCCTTTCATTCCCTGGGTACCTTTCCCACAGCCAGACTTTTATTGAAAAGCCAGGTCAATGGAGCTGTCATTTCTTTAGCACATTCTCTCAAAACCCATGGTGAAATACCATCCAGTCCAAAAGCTTTACTAGTATCCAGAGTACTCAGTATTTGGAACACACTTTCCTCTTGCACCTCTAAACCCTGAACCTGCAATATTCCTCTAGTGTTAAAACCTCCTCCAGGATGAAATAATCCAATAAAGTGCTCATTGAACAACTCCACTATGTCCTCTGCATCAGTCACTCTATTCCCATTTTTATCCCACAATGTCATTCTTCCACAATCGTTTCTTTGCCTACTGGCCACATAGCTAAAAAATTCCCTAGGATTTTCTTTGGGTCTTAGTGCCAATCTCTTCTCGTATTCCAGTTTTGCCTTCCTCACCATTCTGGTCACTCTCCTGGCATGTGTCTTATATTCTTTGTGTAGCAAAGTTCCTGTTTGATATCGTTTGTCATCCTTACAATTATTGTGTTGATAATTATTGTTTCCTAAGTATATGCAGTTACACTGAGAACAGTGTAACTGTATATACTCCCACTGTTCTTCAAAATAGTGATGACAGTCACTGTCGGTGCCAAGTTATTTTGCACCCTAGGCAGAGTTTACAAGTGCACCCCTTATTTCACAAGTGTGCCCCTTATTTTATAAATTAAAATGTTTCTAATTGGCATTAAACAAAATAAAATTGTCTTTCAGGTTAAAATAGGGCTTTTTTTATATTCATTTTTAATTAATTTGAAAATTCTCTGTTATAATTCATTTACAGAAAAAAAGTTATAAAATACTGAAGTTTAATATTTTAAAATGTTAACATTTTAAATTTATTTATCTATTTAACTGAATTTTAAATAGCGGTAAGTTCAAATCATTTAGGTAAGGAACAAACAAGAACCAAGAATTAAATAGTAAAATAGTGTTATGTGTGAGGGATAAGGAAAAATAATCGATAATTAAATCATATATCACTATTTAATTTTGATATTTTAGTATGAATAAAGCATAGCTTGAAGTTTTGCACCCCCTTCATGGCTTGTGCCCTATGCGGTTGCATAGTTTGCCGAAATGGTAGTGCTGGCCCTGATGACAGTAAGATTTCTGAAGCTGATGATGTCAAAATAGCTGAAAGGAGAATTCAGAAAATGTGTATATACAGTTGATGCATTGCAAATGCAGGGCGTGCTGTATAACCATTTCTCACTAGATGTCACTGTGCATCTGCAGCTCTAATGATAAATGAATCTTTCACGTGTTAAGGAGCGATGCATAGTGATGGAATACAACTCTTTTATCTCTGCAGGTCAGCATCCTTCTCAATATTGCAGCAGTCCCCTGAGTTACCACCTTCACCACCTTTGTAATATGTTCTCTGAATTTCAGGTTTCTATCAATCATCACCCCCGGATCTCTTAATTGCCCTACTTCCTCCAGTACAGCTGCTTCCTATTGATGTATCCCAAACTTCAAAACCTTACATTTTGCTGCATTAAATCGAAGCCTCCCCCATTCATTTGTCCATCTCTCCAGTTTATTCAAATCCTCTTGCAGGGCTGACACATCTGCACTATTACTAATGATCCTTCCTAGCTTCATCATCTGCAAACAACTGAATATTCCCTGCAATCCACTGACATTGTCATTGATATAAAGGTTAAACAATACAGGTGACAGTACTGAACCCCGTGGGACCCAACTTGTAACCTCTTGCCTTTGATATTGCCCCGCCATACTTTTTTATCTTCTCTGATACATATCAGAGCCAATCCTGAATCCAGTTGAATAACCTGAACATCTAAACCTATGTTCTACAACTAAATATCAGCTTATCATGTGATCATTGGATCTGATGAAAGTAAAGTTAACTGTATAGATTTATATTCTGATTTAAGTTTGTTGCTGAAATAATTGAGTGAGTTTTCTAGAAAAGATATATAAGACATTGTCCGCATATCAACCATAAAAAACAATGACAGGAGATAGGGAAAGGTTTAATATGCTAGATTCCATAAGCACCAAAAATAGTTCAGCTAACTCGCTACTGATATTTTGGCCCATTGGGAATTCAAATGTTGGAATATACATGTCATTATTAAAAAGAAAAATTTGTAGAAATTATTAATTTAATAAGAGTTAAAATATTGTTATGGGTTAATTTAGTGCATGAGCTTAAGGAAGAATCTTCTAAGAGTAGCAGTGTGTGAATGATGTCCAATTCCTTGGAATATCAACATTTGGTATATATACAATGATGTCACATTTAGAGGTGTTAGAATGTCATTCAAAACTTAGAGATGCTGCTAAACACAGTAAGCATTCTATTCTATATTGATTAGTAAATATAGGAGAATCATGAAAAAATAATATTTTTTAAAATTAAAGTTCATATAAAATAAAATTTAATTGATTTTGTTTATTCCAGAGCAGGAAATATATTTGCGGTAGTTTTGTCGATCAGCATCATTGGCTTAAATTTATACTTTGTCCAGAACTTCACTGAGCATTCACTTCCTCAACACTGGGCTGTATATCTTGCTCTGAGTCTCTTTTTCATCTTCTATTCTTTATTTGTTACTTATTTGGTAAGTCCTTAATAATATTTTTTAATATTTATTGACACTTTGCATTATATAAGCTTTGCATAAACAAAATAAAAAAAAAGTTTGTTTTTTTTTCTTTTGTTAATGCAAAGCTTATATAAGGATGTTTAATGGTGATTTAATAACATTGTTTTCTTGTACATGGATTATAATGACTACTAATTTATTTTTTGTTTGTGGACTTCAAAATTTTATTTGACAAAAAGCTCCAAATTAAAAAAAAAAAAAAAAAAAAAAAAAAGGATTAAAGTTAAGTGTTTTAAATGCAATGGGCTACAAATAAGCACTCTAATACATTCCACATGCTCTTTCTATAGATATCAGTTATTATTATTAGATGGGAACTGTTCCATGTTTTGTCTCTAGAGTAAAGTTTCCATCTTTATATAAATAAATACAAAAAAACGTTCCTTCTGTGAGTTTGAATAATGTCTCTTAACTTCATTTATCTCAGATGTACTCCATCAGTCCTGCAGTTCATTCTACTGTTGTACCATACAAAGAATTGGCTCTTTACTCCCTTGTTATTATAGCTTTACTCAGAATGCCTTGTTCTCTAGCCTCTTTGCTCTGAAAATTTTTAAAAAGAGTTTTTATGCAAATGCCCCCCCCCCCCAAAAAAAAGAATCTTAACTTATGGTACAATATTATTAATACTGCAGGTAGACTGTTTTATATACCTCAGAAACTTTTTCCTCTAGAACCCAAACATGGCATTTTTAAAGCAAGGTGTTGGTCTTTGAATGCATAACACGTACAATGAACTCTGAATAAGAAATATCATATAATGAACTCATTCACAAAAAAAAAAAAAAAACTCTTGTCCCATAACAACAATGCCATTCTAAACAGAAATTTACTATAGAAATTAGAAATTTTCTGCTATGACAGATTATTATTTTTTGTTCCTATGAGTGCTAAAGTTACCTGTAACTCTTCAAAATTAATTATCTCATTGCGATAATGAAAAGACTATTTGGAATATGCTGCTGTTGCTGCTTGTCAGTGGTATGTTTATTATTTCTTCCAAATCATAAGAAAATATGGTACTGATTTGTTTATTGCTTGACAAAACCAAATTTGAAGTTCATGCAGAAGAAGCAACTGGGATCTACACATCTCCTACTTTTTTTTTCTTTTTTTTTGAGAAAATTCCTATTTTAGTAATTTTTCAAAATTATTATTCCTAATATTTTTTGTAGGAGTGCATAAGGGTCAAAGCTGTATAACTGAGAGGACACCTGTACGTAGCCTTTTAAGGAATGGGAAGAACTGACCAGGGCCTCCTGACCTAATCTATAATCGTCACTTTCTCTTGGTGCACCTTGTTAGGTATCTACCTGGATAGTGAATGAATGAGGATGGGCTGGCAATTTGGAATTTAGCTAACCAAATTGTCTTCTTATTGGCTTAAACACTTCAAGATTGGTACTATCAGTATAAGAAGCATCAACAGAAAACAAATGGAACTAGCAGAAGAATTGGATAAATACCAGTTCGACATAATAGGTATGACTGAAATAAAGACAAAAATAGGTGAGATTTTACTAAGAGACACATACAAAATGTTATATTCTGGCAATGACAATCAGGAAAAATAGGGAGTAGCTACAGCATTAAACATTAAATATCAGGATAATCTTAAATGGCAGACCATATACGTCAGCCTGGTTGGATGATTGATTAGTTTATCTGCTCTCCAGCCGAAAGGCTGTGGGTTTAAATCCTGAAATGGGCATGGATGTTTGTGATTGTCTGTAATATACTAGTGGTGGTAGTGGTCAGGACCACATTTACCATGAGGCACAAGCTGGGGGCCTCACTCTCTATGGGGGCCAGATTTTAAAACCTTACTCCTCACAAAGAACAATAAAAAAAACAGCATAGTTATAGTTGCAAAATAAAATACTTATTTTTAAATATTAAATTCATACAATAAAAACTAGAGGCCGCTGAAAATTTTGTGAGGCCTCCCACTTCCATTTGAAATACATTGTTCTTTCCTTAGAATATGAAACAAACAGGAACTCCTGTATTCCATATAATCCATGTATGCAAGCGTACCATTTCTTTGCCGGACGTATATACACATCCAGCAAACCTGGATAATATTCTGTCCATCTGTTGAAAGAATATGGATAAGAAGTGCAGTTTGACCATTATGTCCATTAGAAGGGAGGGACAATAATCCTTTGCATTGAAAAGAACACTTAACTAGATTACCCGACGTATGTAGTAGCTACGTTCAGTTGCCTACAGCAAGAAACGCAGTTGCTTGCCATTGGCTCGATAACCAGAATCGAAGTTATATCAGACTAAATACCTACGAATTATATTCATTTTTTTTCTGCTTGTTTGTAATTATATAATTATAGTTTTTAATGCCAGCACAAAATAAGAAATCCTTTCATACTTTCTTCACTTCATATTGTATCACTTTGGAAGATCAATGTCACTATCAATTTTTTTGCTAATTATTTTAATCGCCAATACATCTTAAAATTCTCCCAGAACTTGATTGAAGATAATTATTTTTGTCAAACAATTATTTTATAAATTCATGAAAATCCGAATCTAAAAATGAATACAGCCTCCATCTGTTTCATATTAAGTTTTCTTTTTTATTCATAATCTTAGTTCGAAGGTTAGTTCACAGATTGCATGAAGGTTCGCACTTTTGCTTTATAGAGAATCATACATAAATCTTGAATCATATCATGTAATGCATAATTTTTATAACGTAATCTGTAGGTTTTTGCATTTCAACTTTCTTGGTTTCCACCTAATCACTCACTACAAATCGAAATAAATGGCAGTTATGAAGTCAACTCTTATGTACATATTTTCATCTAATTTCGATATTATGCCGCAGTTTTGACGTACGATATTTACCCTACAGTTTATCTTTCAAAACGAAATGAAATTTTATTTCCAAAATTTTCATACCAGAATTAATTCCCCTTGAATGGCTAACCCCCTCCCTCCCAAAATTATCACCACACACACACACACAAAATAAAATACTGCTAGATAACATATGTGCACTTTCTTTTTTTTCCAACGTAATTGTACTGTTGCAGTTTTAAACAAAAGACAAAGACAGTTTGACATCATTTGGTGTTCATTGAAAAAAAATCGTTCCTAATATTGAAATATGTGACTCATATAATTTTAATTTGCAATGAAAGAAAGAAAGCAAAATGTCATATTTATTTCAATAAATGTTATTTAAAAAATATAAATATTCGACATAATATTTCCAAATGCAAACATTTTGATTAGAGAGACAATAAATAAATTGTGCAGCAAAAAAGTGTCAAATTTCTTAGGACAGTAAAGGAAATTCCAAGTAATGCAGTACACATAAAGACAATAATCCATTAACGGCAGGGAGGGGGGGGTAATTGCATTTTAACAGATAGAATGTTGATGAATTCATTCTACCTTTTTATTAGGTCAAAGGGATTTTGAGTATATTTGCGAACATATATAACTTTCAACATAACTTAGCCAGTTTTGTTGTAAAAAGTGCCGCATTTGAAGAAATATTAGCAGCATAATAATAAAATAGCAAAATTCATAATGCTTCAGAATAACTTGATAATTTTGATAATATCAAAACAAGATGAGACACGTGTAGAAATCTACTATTATTATTATTACGGGTATCTCCATGGAGTCAGTAGACTCATTGCAGGAGACCCAAACTAGCAAAACAATATCTGTCATATCTTTTCTTAAATTCATTTACAGACGAAGAGCTCACAACTAAGTCAGGCAATGAATTCCACTCATTCACCACCCTCCAGGCAACAAACCTTGTTCTTGACACCCTTGTTAACCACACTTTTCTTTAATTTCCAGGGATGACCTCTTGTTCTTCCATCACTATCACACAGCTGAAACATTTCCCTTGCATCAATCCTATAAACATTGCAGTAATTTAAATGTTTATATCATATCCCCTCTTCTCTGCCTATCAACCAACCTCTGCAATCCACAAGCTCTTAATCTATCAATGTAGGGAGAATTTTTTACATCACTCACCAACTTGGTCACTCTTCTCTGAACTCTCTCCACAGCCTCCTCATCTCCAAGGAATCCAGGTGACCAGACGTGAGCACAGTAATCCAAATGTTGAAGTATCAATGCTTTATAAAGGGGAATAAAAACCACTTTATCTCTGGATGTCAGTGTGTTCCTCAACAACCAAGTAATCCTATGTGCAATCTTGGACACCTTAGCAATGTGTCCCCTGAACTTCATCTCCCTATCTACCAACACCCCTAAGTCCCTAGCCTCATCAATCTCTTAGAGTATTTTTCCATCAATGTAGTACACAGTTGATAATCTTTTAATCCCAAAATGCATGACTTGACACTGAATATCTCCCTTTAAGCCATTTCCTATATCATTTATATACAAATTAAACAACAATGGCCCAAGCACAGAGCCTTGAGGCACACCACTGGTCACCTGCCTCATCCTGGACTTGGCTCCTCCATACACCACCTTCTGGTATCTCTCCCTGAGCCATTCTCCTATCCATATCACCAATTTAGTATCCATTCCCATCTGCTCCAATTTGCATAACAGTGTTCCATGGGGTATCCTGTCAAAAGCCTTAGCAAAATCCAGATGTACCACTGTGTACCAGTTCCTTTGTGCAACCTAGATGTCATTCTATTATGAAAAGTTAATAGATTGCTAAGGCAGGATCTACCTTTAACAAAACCATGTTAGCCTCTATAGAGTATCATATCCTGATCCACCCATTCTTGAATTTTGTTTTTAATCAACTTTTCCAATACTTTTACCACTACTCATGAGATGGTGATTGGTCTGTAATTAACTACCACAGTGTTAGAGCTACCCTTATGCAAAGGAACCACTTTGCCTAACTTCCACTCCCTAGGGACCATACCAGAGTTCAAACTTAAGTTAAATATCCAAGTAAGAGGGGGTTGACAATTTATTTGCACAATTACGCAACACCCAAGCTGATATTCCATCTAAACCTTATTATTAGAGTCCTTTTAATTGTGAACTCTATAAAGATATATTTAATAAATTGGTTGTATTTTTATGTTTTTACTTAATTAAACTAGTTTCATTTTGACGCAGATGGTTTTTGCTTCTGGACTACGTGGAGTTTTAGATTATTGTTCTTATCAATATTACTAAATTCCAATCTCCTTCTCTGGAAATTTTCTCTTAGTAAATGTTTGACTTGTGTTGACCAACCACTGAGTGACTTAGCAGTTTAATCCAGAGATTAAATATATGGTCAGTTTAATCCATAATGTTCTTAAGAATATTTCGCCCTGTGATTTTCCAGAATCCTGTTAGTAAAGAACAGATTGCTGAGTATTGAACTTGCGATCATTTTGAAACACATTCCTGAGACAACAGAGGTTTTTTGTGTGCTGCTGCTATTTGTATTAATTAGTTGGGTAAGAGCAGTTTCTATATCACATAAACAGAGAATTTGATTTTCAAGTTTATTATTATTTATAAATTAAATTGATTTTTCGGTTCGTTTTTTTGTGCATCAAGATTCTAGTTATTTTAGGGTAAAATGTCAAGTAAAAAAGTGGATGTTAGCGAGCATAGTAAGTTATCGGTACTATTTATTGCCTCTATGTTTTAACTAAAGCTGGAATTATTATGCTTATTACTGCAACTTAAAAAATCAAAGCTGGAGTTGAATAAATCTTAATAATTGTGCGATAAATTTGGAACTGAATTAATCCTATATATAGATATATTATATGCTTTTTATGTGAATCCCAGGCCTCCAGTAAGTAAAGTGGTCTCGCACTAGGTGATAAAATTCACCTTTCACCTAAAGTTGGGTGGTTGGAAAGCAGTTATGTTAACATTCTGTCAACCAGGGAGGCATACTATGCATGTTACTGCATAGTTGTATTATTTTTAGTGAGAATATCTGAACTTTACATTTAATGAAGTTCTGATTTTTACCTTGATTAGCAAGCTTAATTTGATTGCATTTAAATTCTTTTTTTTTTTTTTTTTAAAAAAAATTTTATTGCTATACTCAATTATTACCGTACCTTTTTAATATTTTTTCGGTATTCAGAATTTTTGTAGAAACTATGATGTTTGTCAACTAAGCTTGTCAAACAAAATCAATGTTCTCAAAATCAACAATCAACATTGCAATTGAAATCTTTCACAGAAAGATTTTAATTACTCTTTCTTTAAATTAATTATGACTCAATTACATGGAATAGGAGAGAGAATAGGAAAGATTAGGAGAGAATGAAGAAAAATATGTGAATGAGAAAATAACAGTTGATAGTGTAGAAGGCGTGAGTGACTGTGAAAGTTTAGATGGTTTTGTTTGGGAGAGTGAATTTCGATTTAGAGTGACTGACCTGCAGAGGGAGATAGAGGAGCTGAAAGAGCAGGTGGAATGTCTTGGGAGAAGTATGATAAATATGAAAGACGAGATTAGAAGAATGGAAGAGATAAATGCAAGGCAAGTCGGAGTAGGGGAGAGAGTTTTGGGAATGATAGGAGAGGAGAGAAATTTGTGAATGATAAAAGAGGAGAGAATGGAATTGGATATGGAAACAGGAGAGAGAGAGAGAGAGGTATGGGAATGCTAGAAGAGGAGAGAATGGAAACAGTAGGAGAGACGGAATGAGAGAGAGGTATGGGAGTGCTAGAAGAGGAGAAAATGGAAACAGTAGGAGAGAGGGAATGAGAGAGTGGTATGGGAATGCTAGAAGAGGAGAGAATGGAAACAGTAGGAGAGATGGAATGAGAGAGAGGTATGGCAGTGCTAGAAGAGGAGAAAATGAAAACAGTAGGAGAGAGGGAATGAGAGAGAGGTATGGGAATGAAAGAAGAGGAGAGAGGGAATGGTAAGAGGTATAATGTATGGGGACTCAATGATCCGTGGTGTTCAAGATAGGATGTGTGAGGAGTGTTTGCCAGGAGGAATGATAGAAAGGGTGGCTTTGGCAGTTAAGAGAGGTGAAAGGGTGGATGAGATGATTGTGAGGGTGGGAACAAATGACTTGAGTGTTGGTGTAAATAGGGCAGCGAGAGATATGAGATTCTTGCTTGAGGTGGTACAAAAGAAGACACAGAGAGGAAAGATTGTGTGTATGTGTGTTGCCTAGGTATGATAATGACGAACTGAGCGGTAATATTGAATGACATAATAGCTAGAATGTGTGATAAGAGTGGACTGGAATATGTGGATGCTTGGAGTGTGTTTGAGGACAGAGAGGAATTGTATGCAAGAGACCCCTTACATTTAAATGAGGAAGGACGTAGGCATCTGGAGAGATTGCTGTTCTGAAAAATTCAGTGTGTCTCAGGGAGGATGGTAGTAGGGGTGGCCTCTTGTGGGAATGGGTACTTTGGAGAAGGGGGACGACATCAGGTAACACTGAGCTCGGTGAAGTCTAGAGGGGATAATGCTGGGTATAGAAACAACGGCATTTATATGCTATATACTAATGCCAGGAGTATCCGGAATAAGGGAGAGGAATTGGTGGCACAGATAGCATCAGCCTGGCCAAATATTATTGGGATCACTGAAACGTGGTTGACAGAAGAGAATATAATAACACGAATAGAAGTTGCTGGGTACTGCATTTTTTGGCAGGATAGGAATGGAAAGCGTGGTGGTGGAGTACTGCTTATGATAAGTGACAACCTATGTCCTCTAAGAGTGGAGATTTTGGAAGGCAGTGACACTAATGATTTTGAAAGCATATGGAGTGAGGTAGAGGTGGGCAAGACAGGATATTTAGTGGGGTATTGCTACAGACCCAGGAGTACAGAGAGTGGGGACCAGGAAATGTTTAGACAGTTGAGTTTGGCAAGTGCAAGAAGAATGATTGTTATGGGAGATTTTAACTACAGTAGTATAAACTGGGGAGAGGAAGATGCATGTAGCAATAAGGGAATGGAATTTCTAGAATTCTTGAAGGATAAATGTCTTAGGCAACATGTAATAGAGGGAACAAGAGGTTCAAGAGTTTGGGATTTGGTTATAGCATCAAAAGAGTTGGTAATAACTGAGATGACATCTCTCCCACCAGTTGGGGAGAGAGTGACCATATGGTTTTGACTTGGAAAATGAATAGACATGCAAGAGTCTCAAAGAGATGGAAACGTATGTGGAATTATAAGACAGGTGATTATTATAGTCTAAGATGTCAACTTGGGGAAGTTTCATGGAGGGAGGAATTAGAAGGCTGGGATATCATTAGTGCGTGGGAAATTATGAAAGAATATTTGTTAGCAGCGATGGTAAGTTGTATACTACGAGTGAAGAAGAGGACACAATTTGGAATAAAGTGGATGACAAACAATATTAAACAGGAATTGCATGCGAAAAAGAGGCTATGGAAGAGATATAAAGAGACAGGAGAAGAGAAGATGCATGAAGGGTATAAGACACAGGCTAGAAGAGTGACTAGTATGGTAAGGAAGACAAAACTGGAATATGAGAGGAGATTAGCCCTAAGATCCAAAGAAAATCCTAGGGAATTTTTTAGATATGTGGCCAGTAGCAGGAGAAATGACTGTGGAAGAATGATATTGTGGGATAAAAATGGGAATAGAGTGACTGATGCAGAGGTCTTGGTAGAATTATTCAATGAGCACTTTGTTGGAGTATTTCATCCGAGGAGTCAGTTTTAATGCTAGAAAGATAGGGCAGGTTCAAGGTTTAGAGATACAGGAAGAGAGTGTGTTTCAAATACTGAGTATTCTGGATGTCAGTAAAGCTGTGGGACTAGAATGTGCTAGGGAACTGACAGTGCCTTTGACCTAGCTTTTCAATGAAAGTCTGGCTACTGGAAAGGTGCCCATGGAATGGAAGGAAGGTAAGATAGTACCATTGCATAAGAGCGGTAGCAGACTGGAAGTGTCTAATTATAGACCAGTTTGTGTGTCATCAGTAGTTAGTAAGATCTTGGAGAAATTAGTGAATGACCGTATACAGCATTGGGCAGATGAGGGTAATGTTATCTGTGAGAATCAACATGGATTTGTGAAGGGGCGCTATTGTTTTAGCAATATGCTAGCCTTTTATGATAAAGTTACAAGAGCATTAGATGGGGGAAAGGTATATACTGCCATTTTCTTAGACTTAGTGAAGGCATTTGACGGGGTGCCACATGATAAACTAATATTTAAGTTGCAGCACATAGGTCTGGATGTCAGATTGGTAAACTGGATTCAGGATTGGCTGTCCAATAGGTATCAGAGAGTTGTGTATGGTGGGGTAGTTTCAAGGAAGCAGAGGGTTACAAGTGGGGACCCACAGGACTCAGTGCTGGGTATGAACCTTTGTATCAATGACATTATCAGTGGATTGCAGGGGGATGTTCAGTTGTTTGCAGATGATGCAAAGCTGAGAAGGATTATTAGTAATAGCAGCAGCCTGCAAGAGGATTTATACTGGAGGAAGTAGTGATAAAAGAGATCTGGAATTCATGACTGATAGAAACCTGAAATTTAGGGGATATATTGCAAAGCTGGTGATGGTAGCACAGAGGATTGCTGCAATAATGAGAATGACACTGACCTGCAGAGATAAAAGATTTATCATTCTGTTGTATAAGACCTTGATCAGACCACACTTGGACTACTGTTCTCAGATTTGTTCCCCAGGATTTGAAGGGGATAAATTAACTGTGGAAAGGGTACAAAGCCGGATAACAAAGAATGGTTTCAGGACTGTACAATGATAGTTGTTGTTATTATTATTATTTCGGCGACTCCAGGGAGACCTTGGACTCATCGAGGGAGGCCCTAAACATTACGTCCACACAACTATACGACATTCTCACAGTATCTATCATACCCTGCCTAGAACTTGCTCACCGTCATAGCACCCACAATAAACTCTGGTAGCTTATTCCAATCATTTACCACTCTAAAAGTAAAGAACCCAGCTCTAACACCCCTGCTAACTACACTCTTGCCCAGCTTCCATAGGTGTCCCCTAGTTCTCCCACCACCATCCTGATCTCAAAAATATTCTCTGAATTAATCCCATAGAATCTCTTTAGCAATTTGAATGTTTTAATCATATATCCCCTTTTCTGCCTATCACCTAGTTTCTGCCTCTGGATCCTCTTCAACCTCCTCCCCATCAAGAAGAAACCTAGGTGACCAAATCTGGGCACAGTAGTCGAGATGAGGTCTTATCAAGGCTCGGTACAGAGGTACAATAACTTGCTTGTTTCTGCTCGTCAAGGTATTTTTCAATAACCAAGTGAGTTGATGAGCTGATTTAGCTACTTTTGCAATGTGCCCCCTAAACTTCATCTCCCTATCCACCAACACTCCCAAGTCCCTGGCCTCATCAATCTCCTGAAGTACAGTTTCACCAATGTGGTATACTGCTGCTAATCTTTTCACCCCAAAATGCATAACCTTACATTTCATTTTGTCACATTAAATTGACATTCATTCTCCTTATCCCAGAACTCCAATCTATCCAAGTCATCCTCCAAGATTTTGACATCTTCTGCATTCACTATCGCCCTACCCAACTTTGCATCATCAGCAAACAAATGAACTGTCCCACTTAGACCCTTCCCTATATCATTAATGTACAGATTAAATAGCAGTGGTCCTGGAACAGAACCCTGCGGCACACCACTAGTCATAGGCCGTCTTTTGGACTCCACTCCTGAATAAACTACTCTTTGATATCTCTCCATCAACCACCCACCTATCCATCTCACCAACCCTATATCCATTCCCATATGTTGTAGTTTACGGATTAGAATTCCTGTGGTATCCTGCCAAACGCCTTTGCAAGGTCCAGCAGTATCACTGTAAACCCATTACCCTTATCCAGTTCAGCCGTCACCTTGTTATAAAACTTGAGCAAGTTACTGAGGCATGATCTACCCTTCACAAAACCATGCTGTCTCCTGTACAGTATCTCATTTTCATCAATCCATTCCTGTATTTTTCCCTTGACTACTTTCTCCAAGACCTTGACAGTGATTCCTGATATGCTAATCGGTCAGTAATTTACAACAGCAGTCTTGGAACCTCCTTTCTGCAGTTGAACTATTTCCCCCTCTTTCCACACCTTCGGGACTAAACCACACCCGAGACTCAGATTAAACAACATGGTCAAGGGCACTGATAATTCTTTAGCCGCTTCACACAAGACCCGTGCCAGTATACCATCCAATCCTACAGATGTATTCACATTAAGGTTCTGTAATGGACTATTCACCTACACTTCATTCATCACAATTCCCGTATAAACTAATGGTTCCTTCATTTTTTCAATGTCTCCACCTGGATGATATACTTTTGCAAAGTGCGTGCTCAGTAACTCCACTATATTGACTGATTCAGTGACCTCCTTACCCTCATCATTCCTTAAAATCATTTTGCCGTGTACAGTTTTTTTTCTTGCTTGCAGCATATTGAAAGTACTGCTTTGGATTCTCTTTAGCTTGCATAGCTAGTTTCCTTTCAAAATCCGCTTTTGCTTTTTTTACCACACTTGTTACCCTTCTGGCCTGCCCTTTATACCGTTCGTTGCCTGCCAGTCACCCCTTTCTTTAAATTCCCTCCACAGTTGTTTCTTTTTTTGCAGCTCAAGCTTAATGGTGTTATTCATCCATTTAACCCCTACTTGTTTTACTATTCGGACCCTAGGTATACAATCAGCCATAACTTCCTGTAAATGCTCCTTGACCAATTCCCATGCTCTATCGACGTCCAGCCCTTGAAGTTGTACATGCCAAGGCACTGATCCAAGCAATCTCCAAAGCTTGTCATACTTGCCAGCACGGTAAATTCCACATATACCCTCTCTTAATTGAAAATTCTACATATTTAGCCACATCCCAGGTCAAGACCTTATGATCACTCTCTCACCAATAGATGGCAATATGGTTATATTCATTACATTCAAATTCTGAGATGCTATTATCAGGTCAAGCACTCTCACACCCCTAGTATTTTTAATTACATTCTATCTCAGATAGTTATCCCTTAATAATTGAATAAAATCTATTTCCTTCCTCACATGTGTCCTCTCCTCCTTCCACTCAGTTACCATAGTTGAAATCCCCCATAATAATTACCCTCCTTCCACTCATTTCATCAATTTGTTTATGCATACTATCTCCACCATCTATTCCATCACCTGGTCTATAGCAGCACTCAACTGTATATTTTATTCTGCCAGTCTCATTCTTATACCAAATAGCCTCAAATGAGCTCTTTTCACTATCCTGCGATAGAACTTCAATTCTCCTTGGCTGCAGTTCATCAGCTATCATCAATAACACCCCCCCCTTTTATTCTCTCTGTCCCCTCCTAAACACACTATAACCTACTCATTCTATCTCACTAACTATATCATCTTCCGTGAGCCATGTTTCACTAATGCCAATAACTTGTGGCCAGGAAGAGCCAATCAAGGACAAAAATTCTTCCTTCTTGTTCCTAATTCTCCTGTCATTAGTATACATGAAATTCAGTGATCTCTTTGTTCCACCCCTTATCTTCATGCATTATTCTAAATGTCCCATTCCCATTTTTTTGTCCTTAGTTATGAGGATCGGCTGAGGGAATGTGGACTGCAGAGTTTGGTGGATAGAAGGAGAGGTGATGTGATTGAGACTTTTAAACTGTTGAGAGGTGGTTACAGGGTTGACACTGGGGAGTTCTTTCGCTTGGTTGAACAGCCGGAAGGAGTGATGACAAGAGGCCATCCCTGGAAGTTACGAAAGGAAACTGTGAGCAAGAGGGTGAGGAGTGGTTTCTTTGCATGGAGGGTGGTTGAACAATGAAATGCATTGCCTCATAGAGTGGTGAGAGCAAGAACGGTCAATGAGTGGTATGATAGACTTTGTGTTTCTTGGGGGGAGGGGTCCTCCCCTCGATGAGTCTTGATAGATTTTGTGTTTCTTAGGAAGGACGTCCCACGATGAGTCTTTTGACTCCATGGAGACCTGAATAATATTATTAATAATAATAATATTTAAAAGTGTAAATAATATATATACAGGTAACCATCGCGTAACGCAGATGTTAGGTTTCACAGAAATGCCGTGTTATATAAATCGCGTTATGTGAGACTTAGATCACATAGAAAAAGTAGGGTTATGTTCAGAAATCATTTTTTTTTTAATTATATAAACAACAATGACATATCCAACAAAAAAAATTTTTATTTAAGTCAGGTAATTCATATCAGTTAAGAAAACATAAACTATGAAACAAAATACATAGTATAAACTTATAAAAATACAAATTGTATGTCAACTTCATTGCACATAATGCATAAATGTTTTAGGAAAAATAAAATAGAGTGCCTATTTTAATCGTCATTACAGTCTTCAAAACGAACGTTTCTTAGATGTTCTTTATTTACGAGTGGCTGGACGTCATCATCAGTTGCTTGGACATCATTTGTATAATTCTCATCGCATAATTCAGCTGGTTTAGTTATTAAGAAGTCAGTTGTTGTGTCGGAAAAAGTGCCAACTCACTTTTTATGAGTCATCCTATTTCCGACCCAACATAATCATCATCATCAAATTCTTGCCATGTACCCTCAAGGGGTGTACAGGATATGACAGTACTACATGAAAAAATTACATCATTACTAACTTCCTATCTACAATTTTCCTCCAAATCAGTCTGTTACTTGTCAAGACTCCAACATTATCAGATCTTATATTTCTATCATCTAAGGCACTTTTGTACCGTATCAATCCACCTATATCTTGGTCTTCCTCTGGGTCATTTTCCTGCCAACCTGGCAGAGAACACTTGTTTTGCTAATCTTTCCTCTCCCATTCTATTTAAGTGACCATACCACCTGAGATAACTCTGCTAACACATTCCTGGATGCTGACAATCTCAAGTTCTTTCCTAATATCATCATTTTTAATATGATATTGCCATTGATGCCATCTGTTCATGCCTATAATCTTTCTCAGGACTCTTATATCTGCAGTCTCTAGTCAAGTGTTTTACTTCTGACCCCCAGCTCTCAGATCCATAAGTTAAAACTGGTTTGAACACTGTCTTGTATACAGCTAATTTAGTGTTCCGACTAATTTCTTTCTTATTCCATATGAATTTATTCAATTGACTTCCCACCATACCAGCTTTGCTGATTCTGTTGTCTATTAATTCTACCTATTTTCAGTGTCTTTGTCTTTTTAATGCTCACCTTCATACCATATCTATTACAACAGTTATTCAATTTATTCAGAGACTCTTGAAAACTTGTAGCAGATTTATTTAAAAGTATAACATCATCTGCATAAAGCAAAGAGCTGACATTAACATCTCCAATTTTGATATCATGTTTAATACCACTTTCCTTCATAATGTGATCCATATAGATAATGAATAACAGAGGGGATAATGTACATCCTTGTCTCACACACCAGATTTCACATTAAACCATCTTCCTGTACTTCCTTCAATTCTAACTGCTGACTTACAGCTCAAATAAAGACTAAGTATTGCTTGATATAATGCCCCATTGACACCATATAACTGCAGCGTATTGAATAGCTTCTCTCTTGGCACCTTGTCATATGCCTTTTCCAAATCGACAAAACTTAAATACAGATCTTTGTTATATTCCCATGCTTTCTTGACTATTTGTCGGAAAGTGAAAATCTGATCCTGACAGCCTCTATTTGGCCTGAATCCAGCTTGTTCTTCACCAAGCTTTTCTTCCACAATTCTTCTCAACCGTTTCTCAAGAATACTTGCATAGATCTTGCCAGGAACACTCAGTAGCGAAATACCTCTGTAATTCTCACATTCAGTTTTATTTCCCTTTTTATATATGGGTACTATGAGAGCTCTACTCCAATCATCAGGAATTCATCCCCCTGTCCAGGCATTCTGAACTATACAGTGCAGTCACTGTAAGACTTTTATACCACCATACTTCAGCATTTCTGGTCGAATATCATCTACTCCTGCTGCCTTTCCACATTTCAAGCCTTTGATGGCTTTTTCTACTTCAAGTATTAATATGTATTCCTGACTGCATGCCTGGTCAGTGTTTTTTATCACTGTGCTGTCATCACTGCTTGTTTCATTTAGCAGTTTTTCAAAGTAATTACTCCATACTTCAAGGATATCTTTTTCTCCTATTTTCATATCACCTTTATCATCTCTAACTCCTTTTATAGCACTCTTTCCTCCATTCCTAAGTTTCTTCAACAACCTCCAGAATATTTTGCCACCTTTTTGATATTTATTTTCTATATTCTTGCCAAAGTCCTCCCATGACTTTTGTTTAGCTGGTTTTACACGCTGTTTAGCTTTCTTACATTTGTCTCTGTATTCTGTAAGAGTAAAAGCTGACTTATTTGCCAGGAACTTTTGATATGCTTTCTTCTTTTCCTTCACTTCCTCTTTAACTTCCTGTGTCCACCAGGGAGTTAACTTTTAACGTTACCTTATGACCCAACATAAGGTAATGTTAAAAGCCATGGATATGGACATACTTATGCCTCCAGAAGAAAATATGCATCTTGGTAATGCAGAACTGTGTCTAAACATTTTTTTGTAGATATTAAGTGAATTTTGACTAACCCATAATTTAAATAGATAATGTTTGTGGATTAATTAACAGAGGAAGATTATGTATAATTACTGAAAGATGTATATAAGATGATATATGTATTGAGCCATGTCAAAAACAGTTCGGAGCTGCGGTGACCAATTGGCCGCCGCTATGTGCATGATGTAGTCACCCAGAGAGGGCGCTTACATTAGCTATATAGGTTTTGGCACAGAATTTAATCACTCTCTTATTTCTGTTCTTGGTTTCTGATCGAAGTACTGGATAGCTGTGAAGCTTGCCGCCGTGCCCAGCAACATTTCCCGTTGCTGTACCTGCCGTGTCGACCAAAGCCACAACTGAGGAATGCGGCCAGAGTTCCAGAAAAGGACCGTTGGTTAGCCATGCCAACATATAAATCAGTGAAGAGGTGAATCTCCTTCGAAAAGAATAGAAGTATGTCGCAGACGCCATAAGACATATACGGTGAGGAAACCTGGAAGTCTAGTTAAGGAAGTCCCAATAGCTACCAGAAAAGCAATATAGGGCTCGAGTGGTTTGCAGTCATGGTCCCCCTTTCTTAATTGCTAATGGATTCCCCTACTAATTATGCATGGCCCGAAATTTAACAAGTGGTAACTCAATTCTCAGAACAATGATAGACTCATGAGGTTCAAATTGAAGAAATACATTTATTTTAGACAAATATATGTATATATATATATATATATATATATATACATACACACTTTAGTTAGAAATTTCAATTCTAAAGAGCCTGAACTCTTCCCCCCACCCTTTTTTAAGTTAATGTATCCAAAAGGTTTACCCTAAAATTTTATACTATTAATCTCCTACTCTTCTTTGTTCAGGCTCAGTTAATTCTTACAGAGTACTCAGTTCCCATATATTGGAATAACACATACACATAGATACATTCTACAGTCCTAGTGTGAAGCATATCAGACCTACTCCATCTTGCAAAATTCACATGAGACAATATTCTCTCTTATGTTCTGGCTTTATCGTGGTATAAAGCCAGAACATAAGAATTTTGCAAGACGGAGTACATCTGATATGCTTCACACTAGGACTGTAGAATGTACAGGGTGTTCGGGATAAATTTGACATATTTATAATTAATTATATTTTTCCGTAAGTTACATGTATTAACACACACTTCTCTTCATTTAAAAGTTTGGACCCTTCTTCATTCATATACAAGATGTCAGAAAGGATGGATAGCTGGAACCCACCTGAATCATGGAAGAGAATAACTTGTATCATGATGATTCGTGCCCGCCATCAAAATAAGGATATTACGACTGCTGCCCAATGCTCCCTGAATACAGTAAAAACAATCAGGCATGAACTAGAGACTTGCAATGGTGACTACGAGGATGTAGCAAGAAGAAAGATCCCTAGCAGACGATCTGATTGCGTTCGTACAGCAGAATTCCTCGCAAATCTGCAGGAACAGGTGTTGAAGAACCCTGGCATTGGAATTCGGGCTTTGTTCGTGGAGTTGCTAACTGTAGTCAAGCCCTGGATAACAAGGGTAGCCAATGGTAGGCCGTATGTATGGCAGCAGGATTCGGCCCCTTGCCACACCTCTGGGAAAAGTCAAAAATGGTTGTCTGAAAATTTCTACGACTTCACCAGTCCAAATGTTTGGCCTCCAAACTCCCCAGACCTTAACCCCATCAATTATTTTGTATGGGGCGCAGTTGAAAAAGACACCAATCGCACTTCCAGTAATACAAAAGCCCAGTTAATGGATAAAATTAAAACAGTTTTTGCGGCCCTTCCCAGGGAGACTGTAGCATCAGCTTGTTCGAGGTTCCGAAGCAGAATTGAAGCTGTGATCGATGCTAATGGTGGTTATTTTGAGTAAATCTTGTTGATAGTATTGTAATTAACTCTGCCTGTAATGTTTTTTTGTCAATTCATTAAATTTAATAGATACAAAGAAGATTTTCTTTTTCCTTACGAAACTGTCAAATTTATCCCGAACACCCTGTATCTATGTGTATGTGTTATTCCAATATATGGGAACTGAGTACACTGTAAGAATTAACTGAGCCTGAACGTAGTTATACAAAGAAGAGTATGGGATTGATAGTATAAAATTTTAGGGTAAACCTTTTGGATACATTAACTTAAAAAGGGGGTAGGGGAGTTCAGGCTCTTTAGAATTGAAATTTCTAACTAAAGTGTGTATATATATATATGTATTTGTCTAAAATAAATGTATTTCTTTAATTTGAACCTCATGAGTCTGTCATTGTTCTGAGAATTGATTGTTAAATTTCGGACCATGCATAATTAGTAGGGGAATCCATTAGCAATTAAGAAAGGGGGACCACGACTGCAAACCACTCGATCCCTATATTGCTTTTCTGGTAGCTATTGGGACTTCCTTAACTAGACCTCTGGGTTTCCTCACCGTATATGTCTTACGTGTCTGCGACATACTTCTATTCTTTTCGAAGGAGATTCACCTCTTCGCTGATTTATACATTGGCATGGCTAACCAACGGACCTTTTCTGGAACTCTGGCCGCATTCCTCAGTTGTGGCTATGGTCGATGTGGCACGTACAGCAACGGGAAATGTTGCTGGGCACGGCAGCAAGCTTCACAGCTATCCAGCACTTCGATCAGGAACCAGGAACAGAAATAAGGGAGCAATTAAATTCTGCACCGAAACCTATATAGCTAACGTGGTGGTGACTACATCATGCACATAACGGCGGCCGATTGGTCACCGCAGCTCTGAAGTGTTTTTGACATGGCTCAATACATATATCATCTTATATACATCTTTCAGCATTTATACATAATCTTCCTCTGTTAATTAATCCACAAACATTATCTATTTAAATTATGGGTTAGTCAAAATTCGCTAAATAACTACAAAAAAATGTTTAGCTGAGTTACCAAGATGCATATTTTCTTCTGGAGGCATAAGCATGTCCATATCCATGGCTTTTAACGTTACCTTATGTTGGGTCAGAAATAGGATGACTCATAAAAAGTGAGTTGGCACTTTTTCCGACACAACAAAGCCCCCCCCCCTTTATCTAAAATTTTTCTTTAATGAAGTTACAGAAAAATTTTGTTAACAACATCCCCTTCTTTCTCTGGGAAAGGGTTGTCCACCTTGCCTGCTCCTTAACATGTATCTGTGTGCCGGGTTTTGTATTTTCCCGCGTTCCCGGGGCTCAGTTAACCTAACATGATCTCCCTGATTGATGTCATTTTCGTAGGTATTGCCTGGGACTTCCCTGTGTCTAAAAAAGAAGGGGGGGATAGTCGTCTTGAGGGTATTCCTCCTCCCTTACCTTGTGGCTTCTGTTTTCCTCTGATTGCGGTTTGTTGTGGGATGAGTTTGGATGGGAGCCTTCTCTGGGTCTATGTCTGTTCTGGCCTTTCCTGCTTCTCGCATTTCCTAAGCCTCTCTCTAAGGAATCACCAAAGCAGACTAGTCTTGCTGGCCTAGTTTTGTATAACTTGAGACAATCAGAATGCACAATGGTGATCTTACCACGAGGGCTGGTTTCTTTGACTCTAAAAGTTACAGGCGTTATTTTCTCAATTATTTCAAATGCTCCAATTGCACTCTTACCGAACTTTCCCCCTTTTCCCTTTCCTTTGAAACTTTGATCCATTAGAACCAAGCTTCCCTCCTTCAAGTCCTTGGCTTTCCTGAGCTTGTTCGCATACAGTCTTGCGCAGAGAGAGCTGCTTTCACTGGTTTCTGCTACTGAATCATACACTAACTCGTTGTCTCTTATGAGGTTGTTTAAGTATTCGTCTATGTCAGGAAAGCCTGTTTCTGCCCTGGAGCTTCTGAAGTCATTTGGGAAGAGGGGCTCAAATCCGTACAGTATTACAGCAGGCACTTCCCTGGTGGCTGAGTGAAGGGCAGTTCTACAATTGAAGAGGGTGTGAGGTAACCGAACACCCCACTCAGATATCTGTTCTTCTGCTGGTTTTGCTAAGGTGAGCTTCAGAGTGCGGTTCATCCTTTTACACATGCCATTCACTTGGGGGTGATATGGTGTGGTAAAAATCTTTTTTATCCCTAATGAGTTGCACAGCTGTAGGATCACCTCAGCTGTGAAGTTGGTGCCCTGATCAGATAGTAGGGTCTCAGGTGTTCTGTACCTTGAGAAAATCATTTCAAACAGCATGTTTGCTACGGTTTTGGCCGTCTGATCCTTCATGGCCACGGCCTCAGGGAACCTGGAAAACATGTCTATGACGACTAGGATGTACCTGTTCCCCTTTGACGTGGTGGGGGAGTGGTCCCACAATATCCATGGCCACGGCCTGGAAAGGGTGCGAGGGGAGCAGGAATGGCTGAATAGGGTCTTACCAGTGATTGGGGATTTCCTCTGACAGAGATTGCAAGAAAGGACGTATGCCTCCACATTGCGTCTCATTCCCTTCCAGAGGTATCTGTCCATCACCCTCCTTAAAGTTCTATGTATTCCTTGGTGCCCAGCTAATTTAGTCTCATGGAATGTGTGCAGTACCCAAGGAATCATGGCTTCGGGCACAACTATCTTCCCTCTCCATCTCCCAGTGATGCCTTGTCTAGATATTAGGAGACCGTCACTATCAATGAGTATATTGTCACTAGTTCCTTTTTCCTGGTACCTGCCTCTTTCACTTAATAATTTCTTATAAACAGGTCTCCATACCAGGTCGGCCTTCTGTGCCTGAATGATGTCAAATTTTTCCCGGGTCTGACATCGTTTCTCGGATGCTTCCCTTCTCTGTGATTCCTGGATGACCGAGACCCGTTGGGTGGTTCCATTGATGTGGTCATGACTCTCCTCAGGCTGGGGTGTCAGTGACCGGGATAGGTAATCGGCTACTACATTAGCCTTTCTGGGTATGCAGCTGACCTCCATTCTAAATTCCTGCATCTCCAAAGCCCAGCACACGATTCTCCGATTTTTATCTTTCATGGATGACATGAAGGACAGAGATTTGTGGTCGGATCCGAGGATAATGTCTTGCCCTAACAATAGGTGACGGAACTTCCTGAGGCTGTATACGATGGCCAAAGCTTCCCTCCCAATGACAGAGTAATTTTTTTCTGAAGGGGATGGTTTCCTGCTAATGAACGCAACAGGTTTGAATGAATCCTGTTCCTTTTGTTCGAGCACAGCACCGATAGTGTCTTTGGATGCATCGGCCACAAGATAGAAGGTTCCCCTAGTTTTGGGTGAATGAGAACAGGGGCAGTAGTCAGTG
Organism: Typopeltis vanoorti; assembly: GCF_054136105.1. NCBI lineage: Eukaryota > Metazoa > Arthropoda > Arachnida > Uropygi > Thelyphonidae > Typopeltis > Typopeltis vanoorti. The sequence goes on from NC_143570.1 coordinate 84,901,179, forward strand.
CCTTGTTCAATGCATGGAATGCTTCCTGCTGTTCTATCTTCCAGGCAAACTTGGTTCCCTTCCTGGTCAGATTTACTATGGGCCTCATTATCTCGGAGCATTGGGGAATGAATTTTCGGTTAAAGTTTACCATCCCCATATACCGCCTAACCTGCCTGATTGTGGTGGGGGTTTTTACATCCAGAATGGCATTCACATTGTTATATGAGAGTGCTATCCCGTCCCCGGTTATCATGTGTCCGAGGTATTCCACCTTGTCGAGGAAAAATTCGCATTTCAAGCATTTTAACGATAACCTGGCCTTGTCCAATCTAGCTAGTACGTTTATGCTCTTTCATGGTGGTGGAATATACCAGCAGGTCATCCTGGAAGCATAAAACGCCTTTGCCAAAAGTCCCACCAGTACACCATTCATGAGGCACTGGAAGCTCATGGCCGAGTTTCGGGCCCCTTGGGGAGGTCGACAAAGTTGGTACTTTTGCCACTCGTGGTGAAGGTGAAATATTGTCTGTCTTCCTTCCTGAGGGGGATCTGGTAGTACCTAGAATTCAGGTCAAATTTTGAGAAGACCCTTGCCCCTTCCAGGCCAAACAGCAGCTCTTCTATAGTACACACTGGGAAATCAATGGGTTTTGTGACTTTGTTCACTTATCTTAGATCAAGAACAAATCTCAGGTCACCGTTTGCTTTCTTGACCAGTATGAATGGGCTGTTCCAACGGGATACTGACTTTTCAATCACACCTGCCTTCTCATATTCTTCCATGAGCTTTTCTAATTTGTTTGTGTGTTTGAGGGGAGTTGGATATTGTTTTTTGTGTACGGGTGAGGTCGAGGTTATCTGTACAGTGTGCTCTACGGCATTAGTACAGGTAAGGGTGCTTATTCCTTCAGTGAAGACCCCGGGGTGCAATTTGTATGCTGTGTCAAAAAATTGTTTTATCTCTTCTATATTTTGATTAGAGCTATGATTACTTATGGATCTGCTCATCAACCTCTCCTTCCAAGTGATCTGCTTCTCTTCAGATTCCCTAGCAGATATCAAATTTGTCTCAAGTGACTTATTTTCGTGTGACGTTTTGCATGGGTTGGTTTTGGGGTGGTGGATCTTTCCACAAAGAGATATTGACTGGGTCCCAAAGTTGCATGCGAACTGGTTTATTTTTAGGAAGTCCAGTCCCAAAATGACTTGATTACTGGTGTCATCGGGTATCTCTGGGAGGATTATTACATCATGGGTAACATCAATAGGGAAGCAGGGGATAGATAACTTTGCTCTCAATTTAGTGGAGGATTGCAGCTTGACTTTTGCTATTCCCATTATTTGTGAGTTTTTTGGAGGGGAATCAGTGTTTTGTTATGGGACATGTCAAGCTTTTTGTAGAGGTTGTGTGGGATGACAGATATGTGTGCCCCTGTGTCAAGGAGGAATTCACATTGTGTTCTCTCTATGTTACCCTGGACAAGGGTGAGGTTCCCCTCAAGGCTTGCCTCGGTTGTGTTGATGCTCTGCATTTGGTAGTGTATGGTCTCATGATTCTTAGTGTTTTGACTTTCAAAAGCTTCTTCCTTGCCACTGTTATCATTTCTCTGTATTTAGAGGATTGGGCAATGGTTGCTATTATTTCTTCTCTCTCATTGGCGGCTGTGTAGCACTCTTCAAGGCTATTTATTCCCTTTTTGTATATGCTCTCTTGCAATTCAGGCAAGATACCTGTTCTGAATTGTTGTAAGGTGAGCCATTCAATGTGTTCTTTGTTGTGTGTGGAGGTTTTTATATCGTGGACAAGTTTGGTTAATCTGTTGAAGAAGATGGTTACCCTTTCCCCCTTTTTTTGTAGGCATTTGAAAAATTTATTAATTGTTTGCTCAATTCCTCGCCTTTTGTTAAATTTTGATATTAAAGCATTCTTAAAGTCTTTGAATGTTAATGCTCTGTTTAGTGTTTGGTGGGAGTGCAACGCTTTCTTTGCTTTCCTCTCTAGTCCACTATGTATTAAGGTTAAGAGTTGCAGATCACTCCAATTTGCTATCCTTTTTAGTCTTTCCATATAGCTGAAGAAAGATTCTACATCATCATTACCTTCCCCTGAGAATCTGGGACATATTTGTTTAGGGTTCATGGTTTTAAAAAAGTCTGTGTCGCTCATCTCGGTTATATTAGGTAGGGACATACTTACCCTCTTAGATTAACACTTTATTCTTAACTCAAAATTTCACTACTATACTTTCAATTCTTAAATTAGTTCTGTTTCTGAGATTGAGACCAACTTATTGTGCACATTAAATTTTTAAGCACATCCTGTTGACCACGCCATTGTTATGTCTTATACTGCCCCTTTATTTATTATTTTATTATTCACGTATCCTATATTGCTTTTCCGTAGCTTAAAATTGTGTCTCAGACTTCAGTTGCCGGCTGGAGCAGTCGACTTAAAGAGTATAAATTTGTCGGCAATGGAAGAGCTGAAAATAAATAAGATAAGTGAATAATAAATAAAGGAGCAGTACAAGACATAACACAGTAATAAGACCTTGCTTACCACTATGCTGCAAATTTTTTATTAAGTTCATAATATGGAGCTCAATGAACTCAATGAATATCCAATTGTCTCGTGAATTTTCCAGAGCTCTACATTGAGGGATCATTATCTGTAAAATAACTTTCTAACTTTCTTGCCAAGTCCAATTCTTCTGCTAATTTCTTTAAACTGAATTCTTTAATGAATTCATTACAATCAGAATCTTTGGCATAACTTTCCCCGCCATGTGGTTCGACGTCATCTATTAATTGCACCAGTTCCTCCACATTTAAATCAATTTCCCCATCATTTAATTCACTAATTTCGTTTTCAACCATATCGCAAAAGCCTTCTAAGTGACCATTGCTATAAAAATAAAATTTTTACATAAAAAAGCATTATATATTGTATGTAATTCACCAGAAAATAAATGTTCAGCTTGAGATTAACACAATTATGAGTTTTAATATGCTTTCCTGACCGAAAACGAAGACAATTTTCAACAATAAACACTTTATATGGTAATCAATTAATGTAAAGGGTATTTCCTCTAATATAAATTCACTACTTATAACTTATGTGCGATACGTATAAGTTTATTAAACGCAAATTTAACGAAGACAAAATTTGATTTTTAAGTCATGGTGTGAAAAATATATAAAAAGATAGAGTTACTATAATTTGTAGACCGTGTTTTTATCGAAACCACGTTGAACAAGGGTTACTACAATTTATAGACCACGTTATATCGAAACCGCATTGTATAAGTACAGCGTTATACGAGGGTTACCTGTATTTAGAATCACGTTAAGATTTTAAACTATTTCGAAAATGTAATATTAAATATAAAGTATCGTAGAAGTTGCATAATTATTTATAATCCATCGATATAAGTTGGTCATTTATTTATATAAAATGACTTACAACGTTGCTGGTTTAATAATTATTATTATTATTCAGGCCTCCAAGGAGTCAAAAGACTCATTGAGGGAGGTCCCTCCTAAGAGATAAAGTCTGTCAAGACTCATCGAGGGGAGGTCCCCCCCTGAGAAACACAAAGTCCATCATACCACTCTTTAAACTCACTGACCGTTCTCGCTCCCACCACTCCATCAGGCAATGCATTCCACGGCTCAACCACCCTCCACACAAAGAAACCACTCCTTACCCTCTTGTTCACAGTTTCCTTTCGTAACTTCCAGGGATGGCCTCTTGTCATCACTCCTTTCTGCTGTTCAACCAAGCGAAAGAACTCCCCAGTGTCAACCCTGTAACCACCTCTCAACAGTTTAAAAGTCTCAATCATATCACCTCTCCTTCTTCTATCCACCAAACTCTGCAGTCCACATTCTCTCAGCCGGTCCTCATAACTATCCTTGTACAGTCCTGAAACCATCTTTGTCATCCGTCTTTGTATCCTTTCCACGGTTAATTTATCCCCTTCAAATCCTGGGGACCAAATCTGAAAACAATAGTCCAAGTGTGGTCTGATCAGAGACTTATACAACAGAATGATAACATTCTTATCTCTGCAGGTCAGTGTCCTTCTCATAATAGCAGCAATCCTCTGTGTTACCTTCACCACCTTTGCAATATGTCTCCTAAACTTCAGGTTTCTATCAATCATCAACCCCAGTTCTCTTGTCTCCCCTACTTCCTCCAGTATAACTCCTCCCACAGAGTATGCAGCATCCCATCGATGTTTCCCAAACCTCAAGACCTTACATTTTGCTGCATTAAACTGATATCCCCATTCATTTGCCCATCTACATCTATCTAGCTTATTTAAATCCTCTTGCAGGGCTACCACATCTGCACTATTACTAATAATCCTTCCCAGCTTTGCATCATCCGCAAACAACTGAATATCCCCCTGCAATCCACTGGCTATGTCATTGATATATATAGGTTAAACAATATAGGTCCTAGTACTGGTCCCTGTGGGACCCCACTTGTAACCCTCTGCCTCCTGGAAACTGCTTCTTCCGTACAGTCTCAAGCAAAAATCTCATATCTCTCGCTGCCAGACTTACATTACCACTCAAGTCATTTGTTCCTACCATCACAATCATCTCATCCACCCTTTCACCTCTCTTAATTGCCATAGCCACCCTTTCTATTGTTCCTCCTGGCAAACACTCCTCACGCATCCTATCTTGAACACCACAGATCATTGAGTCGCCATACATTATACCTCTTACCATTCCCTCGCTCCTATTGTTTCCATTCTCTCCTCTTCTTTCATTCCCATACCTCTCTCTTCTACTGTTTCCATTCTCTCCTCTTCTAGCACTCCCATACATCTTTCTCATTCCCTCTCTCCTACTGTTTCCATTTTCTCCACTTCTAGCACTTCCATATCCCTCTCTCATTCTGTCTCTCCTACTACTGTTTCCATCCTCTCGTCTTCTAGCATTCCCATACCTCCCTCTCATTCCATCTCTCCTACCGTTTCCATTCTCTCCTCTTCTAGCACTTCCATACCTCTCTCTCATTCCCTCTCTTCTACTGTTTCCATTCTCTCCTCTTCTAGCATCCCCATACCTCTCACTCATACTCCCTAAATTCTCTCTCTCTCTCCTACTCTGAGTCGCCTTGCATTTATCTCTTCCATTCTCCTAATCTTATCTTTCATACTTCCGCTCTCATTCACAAGACATTCCACCTCTTCTTTCAACTCATCTATCTCCCTCTGCAGGTCAGTCACTCTTAATCTAAATTCACTCTCCCAAACAAAACCATCTCCTAAACTTTCACAGTCACTCACACCTTCCACACTATCAACTATTATTTTCTCTTTCTCTCCTATCACATTACCTGTCTTCCTACATTCGTTCCCCGTTCCTGGAGCAACAAAGTCGGATATCGATATATCTAATGTACTTATTTCCTCCAGCTGCCTGCATTTTGCGCACATACGCTCTCCACTCTCTTTAACAAGCCACATATGTAATTCCCGAGACACATACATGCCGCAAGTACTGCATGCCACAAAGTCCCTTATAATATTGCTAATAATTGAGTTCTTAAATGGCAGAGGAATTGGCGTTACGCCACTTGCGACTGCTGCTGAATCCACCATCATTCCTTACTGCCGAGTTTTTTTAATATTATTTATTGTATACATGTGAAATTCGTTTTTATTTTTGGGAAGAGACACAATAAATAAATTGTGCACCAAAAAGGGTCAAATAGCTTAAAACAGTAAAGAAAATTCCAAATAACTAATTAAACTGATAGTTTAGTTACAGCTATTTGGCAAGTATTTGTAAAGCAGTATACTGTATACAAGTGTATATATCTAATTATATGGTTAAAGTAGTTGTCGCAGTCGGTAAGAATATATTTTTCAATTAATTTATTATTCTTATTTTACTGTAACTCGTTTATTTTAACAAAACCAAGATACTACTGTATCTATTTTTGTATTTTTTAGCTTTTAATGTAATTGTTTATTTTATTTACTTATTTATTTTGGATTTAATAAATATTTATTCCGCTTTTGATAGATTAATACACATAATGATGCCAAGAAAGTTTGGATCCCGAGCTAGTAAAAGAAAATGTCTCATAGGAAATGAAAAATAGCTAAATAGTCAAAAGGGGACAATTTTTTCTTTCTTGCGTTCTGAATATCAACAATTTCGTAGAACCGAAGTTGTACTTCACACTTCTCAGAATGAAAACAAAATTTGTATCATTATCATTATCAGGAGGAAATGAAAGTGAAAATGAAGAACATTAAAATGATGTAGAAAACATAGAAGGAGAGAAAGAAGTAAATGAAACAAATCAAGAGGATTCTGAAGAAAATTTTCAATCAGAGTCTGAACTTACCAGCAAGCAAGCAAGCTATCTCTTATCCTACCGATATAGCAGTGCGGCCACCACGTACTATTAATGAACAGTTTATTGAGCATATTTTAATAAATATGCCTCAGAATGTTGGTAAAATCGAAAATTTAAAAAAGAATACATAGAACACAATAGAATATATGTCAGAAATGTAAATGAATCACATTTTTACTGTAAAAAGGCGGATGGGAGAAACAAGAGTGGCTAATTTTTTTTTTCGGAAACTAGCAAAGCAATTTACTGCTTTGTTTGTAAATTGCTTTCTAAGTCAAATATTAGCTTGATGAAGGGTTTAATGACTGGGGAAATATAACACGAACCTTATGTAATCACGAGCATTCTACTGAGCATTACAAGCGATGTGCACATATCGCAAAAGAAAATCAAGTTCTGTGAATAGTCAAATTGATTCTGAATTGATCAAACAAATACAATCTGAAGATAAATTATTGGAGAGAGTTTTTAAAAAGGATAATAGTTACCATTAAGTTACTGAGTAAACTAGGGCTAGCATTTAGATGGAAATACAAATGATATTTTTCAGATTCTTGAGGAAATTATTTATCGTGTTTACATTGTTTAAGTGAATTTGATGATTTTTTAAAACATCACATGAAAATGTACGCCAACTGTGTTTCTGGCAGATCAAATTATCTTTCTTACCACACTTGTGATGAATTCATCGCGTTAATAGCTAAACAAAACAAGAGAAATATTAATATCAGAAATTGAGGAAGCTGCTTATTTTGCAATAATACTCGATTCAACATCAGACATTGCCCATAATGACCAACTAGCTATGATATTTAGGTATGTTGCCGCAACTTCTGACATTAGAGAAACATTTATCAGGTTCATCGGTATTACACAACATAATTCCTTATATTTAGGAGAGGTAGTCTTAAAAAATAAGAATTAACTTTGGATATAAAAATGTGCAGAGGGCAAAGCTATGATAACGCTGCCAATATGAAAGGTATCTGTACAGGTTTACAAACTAGGCTGAAAAAACATAGTCCCTCTGCACATTATATACCGTGCTCTAGTCATTCCTTAAATTTAATTGGTAACTATGCCGTGGAATGTTGTCCGGAAGCAGTGCAATATTTTTGTTTTATTCAAAATATATATAATTACTTTTCATCTTCAACAAGAAGATGGGGTATACTCCTTAAACATTTAGAAAAAAAAATCTTTAACAGTTAAAAGACTAAATGAAACTAGGTGGTCCGCAACAGCTGACATTATATTGGATTTGAAACATGGACATAATCAAATTAAAGAGGCATAACTTGAACTATCCATTTCTCCCCATGAAAAACCTATTTCTAAATTAGAGAGCTCATCATTGGTTGAACATTTTGACAAACCAGAAACAGCAATTTTATCAGTTGTGTGCGACAAAATTTTACAACAAATAAATACTACTAGGAAATCTCTACACAATCCCAATATGGATTTATTTTTAGCTAATAATTTATTAGTCTTTAGTTGGTTTTATTTTAGATATAAGAAATAGGTTTGCTGATGTAAATGAAGAAGTGAATTTATTAACAGATGAGACAAAATTTAAAGATGAAAAGGAAAGAGTTAAAAAAAGGAAAAAAAAAATGACTGACCAAGTTTCATAATTTAACAATGAGATTATATCATGTGGGAAAGAAAATTTCGCTGTGAACGCTTTTAATGTCATTTGTGATAAGCTAATTTTGGAAACTAATGAAAGAACAAAAAGCTGTTTCGACATATTAGATATGTTTTGACATTTGTTTGAAGAAAGATATAGATCAAGACTAGTATTAATAAAATTTTATAAACTTATGGGACTGCTATTGATCCAGAAAAATTTACTAATGAAGTTAAGCAATTTTTAATTAATAACAAAGGAAGAAAATTCTTCAATTAAAAATAAGTACAAATTTATAAACGATGGGTTAAGGTCTACTTTTTCGAATGTAGAAACAATTTTAAAAATATTTTTGACGATGCCTATTTCAAATGCAAGTGCTGAACGCTCATTTTCAGTGTTGAAACGAATAAAAAAATATTTAAGAAGCAACTTGCACCAAAAGAAAACAAGTGACCTGTCGTTATTATGCATTGAATCAGTTATAATGAAATCGATTAATTATGATGACATTATAGATATATTTCCTAAAACCAAAGCCAGAAAAAAAAAACCCACATTGTTTCAAAACCGAATAAGAAACTCAAAGATCGGAATCAAAGAGTTTCATGTCGAATATAGTAAACTTTGAGAGATCTTTGAGTTTCTTATTCGGTTTTGAAAAATGTGGGATTTAATATCCCCTTAATTTAAAATAATGTTACATCGCCGAAATGAAGCCTATTGGCTCTTTATGTTTAAGAAAAAAAACTTTTAGTTATTAATTTTTTTAATTTAAATTTGAACTGATTTATTTTTATACTTTTTTTTAAAATGCAAATATATGTATACCAATGTTGTATTCTGTTATTAAAATGAGTTATAGAAATGTTGACTTTTATTTTTAATAAACTAAAAAAATGCTTATTTTTGAGGCCCCATAATGATGTTGCACCTCAGGCCTCCAAAAGTATAAATGTGGATCTGGTAGTGGTGGACGGTAGATGGCGTTGGTGTGGTTGCAGTTTTGGTGGATTGAGTGGTGGAGATAGACCTGTAGAATAGCCCTCGCTCGATGAGTCTTTGGACTCCCTGGAGTTGTCATATAATAATATATCAAGTGGAGTAATGTGAGCAAATATCCGAATGGGGAACTGGACAACAAGACATTTGTGCTTATGGTCCCACAGAAGGTTCTACCAAGAAAGAAATGGGGAAATTTTTTGAGGCATTAGAGAAGGCATTTGGCGCAATGTAAAAGGAAGAGTTGGTCCTTTTTTGGGAACAACTTGCATCTTCTCAACTTTTCCTCATAGAGATCATTCACCTCTGGACCCTTTCCAACATCTCTTCGTACTTTTGAAAACCAGGTAACCAAATCTGTGCACAGTAGTCCATGACCTAATCAGAGCGTTATACAATAGAACAAGAATCTGCTTACTTCAAGTAAGTGTTCTCTGCATCATTCCCAGAATTTTTATATTGGCCTCACAGTTTTGGCAATGTGTCCCCTAAATTTCAGATCCTTATCCACTATCACCCCCAGATCTCTTATTTCCTCCATCTCCAACAATATATCCTCACCAAGCATAAATTCTGCATCCCATCTTTGTTTTCCAAATTTTAAAACCTTACATTTTGCAACATTGAACTCGCATCCTCATTTCTGTGCCCAATCACACAATTTATTCAAGTCTTCTTGTAAGGCCACAACATCTTCTCTAATCTTCATAATTTGTTCCAACTTTGCATCATCTGCAAACAGCTAAATATTCCCATCCAAATCTTTACCAATATCATTAACATACAGGTTAAACAGCAAAGTCCCTAAAACAGTCCATGAGGCATACCACTAGTGACTTCCTGTATATTGTCCCCCCCCCCCATACACAACTTGCTGATACTTATCAGATAGCTAGGCTCCGATTCTGCCTTATTGTAATAAGTACGTAGATTACTGAAACGTGACTTCCCTTTTAGCAAATCCATGCTGTCCATCAAAGATAATAACATTATTGTCAACCCAATTCTGGATCCTAGTTCTCACCAGCATCTCCAACACTTTAAACACAACATATGACACACATAGATGTACCTATAATTTAGTGCTTGAGTTCTATCACCTCTCTTATGAAGCAGCACTACCTTGTCCTCCTTCCATTCCTTTGGAACTCAACCCAGCACAAAGCTCATTAAAATAATATATCAAGGCAGATGCCAACTCCCTGGCACATTCCTTCAAAATACGTGGTGATATATTATCAAGTCCCACAGCCTTTTCAACATCAAGTTGACTGAATTCTCCATATGCCGCTTGCTCACTTAAAGTCAGCCTTTCCTCCTTATAATCAACTGCTCTCAAACTCTCCATGATGTCCCATTCACAAGAATAAAAGATCTTTATGAACTGCTCATTAAGCAGCTCCACTATATCTTCTGCAGCAGTTGTTCTTATACCATTTTTTTCCAATGTCATCCTTCCATAATCATTTTTTTTTTTTTTTTTTTTTTTGCTGGCTGTATGAAGAAATAACTCCCTAGGATTCTTTTTGTCTTCATTAGCTAACTGCTACTCACACTTCGCTTTTGCAACCCTTATCAACCAGTTCACTCTCCTTGCCTGGTCTTTATAATCTGCATGCAATTGGTTATTACCACTTTTTTTATACTACTTCCATAATGCCTTTTTTCTCTGTATCACCTGTTTAATCTCTTCATTCATCCATTTCACACCTACCTTCTGATCCTTGGAATACATTTAGACATCTTCTACTAGATAGTTCTTGAATAGTCTCCAAGCTGCACTGATCTCTTTTCCAGCTAACTCCTCATTCCATGCTACACCTGCAAGCTGTCTCCTGAGCTCTTCATAATCACCAGTCTTGTAGTTCCATATATACTCCTTCCTCACACTGCTGGCACCCACCCAGGTAATCACTTCATGATCACTCTCATCAACTGAAGGTTGATTTGACACCTCATTTATAATTACATCTTCTGATGAAATAATCAAATTCAAGACCCTCAATCCTCGTATGTTCTCTGTTACATACTGCCTGAGGTAGTTGTAACAGAGAACATACTGTCTGAAAAACCCAAAAAACTTTTCAAAAAACATTTTCTTTACTTCCAGTTGCTATCTCATCATCCCAGTCTATATTGCTATAATTAAAATTGCCCATAATGATCACCTTTTTGTTATTTGCTTGGATAATTTGATTATACATTTCATGGTTACTACCATCTACATTACCAGGTCTATAACAACATGACTAAGTATCTCATATTGTTCACTTCTGTCTCACACCATACTACCTCAAAATCACTGGCACTATATCCCCGTTGCATCTGTACCTTGTATGGACATAACTGTTTCTCTATCATCGATAGCACCCCCCCTTCTCTTTTTACTCTTTCTGTCTTCACTAAACACATCATACTCTTCCATCTCTTCCTGTCAGAATGTCATCCTCAACCAACCATGTCTCACTTATTCCAACAATTCTTGGGTGAACAAATCAATTAATGTAATCATTTCATTTGGCTTGTTTCTTACACTTCTAGTATTTGTATACAAACATAGAAGCTAGTTCCACTGATACCACTTATTTGATGTGACTTCTCCATGCTTAACTTGAGTCATTTCTTTTTCTCCTTATTCATCTTAGAACCTTCTTCATATCCAACTTCAAATTCTGTCTTGCACACCTGTTCTCTCGTTCATAACCGCCTCCTCGATCTCTCCTGTGTTACTCTCCCATTCTTCCACATCGCTTCCCACTTGATCAGATTTATTCTCTGCACTCACTTCTCTACCTTTCAGCAGCAGTCTCTCCAAGTGATTCACACCAAACCCATTCAAATGCAATCCATCACTCTTATACAGTTCACTTCATCCTTCAAACTCATTCCACACATTAACAAACTGCACTTTTTTCTCCTCGCATATTTCTGCTAACATATCATTCATAATCCTTGTTCTCCACCTCATCTCACCACTGTCATACCTGGACAATGCACTTACTACCTTTCCTATCACACTGTTATCTTTTATCCATCTCAACAACCTCCTGATATCCAATCTTATGTGTTCTTTGTTCCTAGTCAAGTCATTTGTACCCTATTACAACTACCAATTCTTTTGCTTGCTTACTTCTCATATCCAATGACTCAGTCATTATACTCATTCTACCTCCAAGAAAACAAACCTTGTGCATCCTCTCATCGATCACACCTGTAATAATTGAATCTCCATACAACACCACTTGCGGGTCTTTTGTTACCTCTTTTATACCAATATTATTTGTTTTCATCATTTTCACTCTTCCATAGGTATCTCAAATTCTCTTAACTTCATTCTGCATCCATTTCATCTCTTGTCTCATCTTAACCAACTCAACTTTCAAATCTTGCATCACATTTTCACTCTCATTCACTCTCTGTTTTGTTGCCATCCATACACACACTTGTTCACATTCAACTCCACTTGCCACTTTACCTTTAACTGTGCTTTGTTTTTTTTCACTTAAATTACAGGTGCATCACTTTCATCTTTCTTACTGTCGATTGTTAAGTTTCTCAGATCACTCATTGTCTTTTTTCAAAACTCTTTTTCTTCAACATATTTTCCTCCTCTTTTACACCATCCTTTTCTATCAGAAGAGCAATCATCCTCCTCAAGGCATTCTCGCTACAACACTTTCGGTTATCAACATATTAACCCTCATCAAGTCCTCATTGAAAAGTCCTGATAACTGTTTTTTAACTGAAGTAAGTTAGCCATTCTCATATGGAGTTTGCAGGGTTTTCCTCTCAGAAACTCAGGTTTTTCATCCCACAAAGCAGGCTGCCTTGCCATTAGAATACATGCAGTTGACAGAAATAATGACACTGGCCTAGCCTGAGTTGCTTCTGTAAATCCAAAATAAACCAAACCTTAAAGTATGAAGAGTGCTAAAATGGCCTAATTGGTTCAAAAGACATTGTGAGAGGTCCCACTATCACCCAAAATTCAAATCATATCTTAAGCAATAGAGTACTCTCCTTGCACAGCATATGAGAACTCCAACTTGGTTGGTGGGGTAGCTAAAGTGAGGTATGAACAGCAGTTAGCTAATGAGGCCAAAAAGAATCCTAAGGAGTTCTTTTGATATGTAGCCAACAAAAGAAAGAATGATTATGGAAGGATGACATTGATTGGGGGAAAATGGTATAAAGACAGCTATTGCAGAATGTGTAGTGGAGATACTTAATGAACAGTTCATAAAGGTCTTTCAGTCTTGTGAATGTGACTTCATGGAGAAATTGAGAGCAGTTGATGATGGGGAGGAGAGATTGACTGTAAGTGAGCAAGAGGTGTGTGGGGAATTGAACAAATTAGATGTTAATAATGCATTTTTGAAAATTATGGAGACAACTACTGTGTTTGAATAAAAACTTTAGTTTAATATGGTCAGGCCAACAATTGTTATAGCGGTTGGTCAGTGTCTTTAACAAACCAGTTTGATTGTAGTGTAGCTTGTTTTCTGCGTATAGTTGTATGCTCCAGAAGATGACCTTGACATAAAGGTCGAAACGTCGAATGTAGATTTTAGTTATATTAAAGTTTTTATTCAAACATGGTAGTTGTCTCCATAATTTTCAAAAATGCATTCGGATCACTGTGTAAGCTTAAAAGAAAGGATTTAGATGTTAATAAGGCTGTGGGACTTGATAATACATCACACATATTCTGAAGGAATGTGCCAGGGAGTTGACACCTGCCTTGACATATTTTTTTAATACGAGTCTTGCACTCGGTCAAGTTCCAAAGGAGTGGAAGGAGGGCAAGATTGTGCCACTTCATAAAGGAGGTGATCGAACTCAAGCATCAAACTATAGGCCTATCTGTGTGTTAGATGTTGTGGTTAAGTTGTTGGAGAAGCTTGTGAGAACTAGGATCCAGAATTGGATTGACAACAATGGTATTATCTTTGATGGACAGCATGGATTTGCTAAAGGGATGTCATGATTTAATAATCTACTTATTACAATAATGTGACTGCTTCCTTGGACAAAAGCAGTGGAGCACCCAGAGGGGGGCAAAAGGCCCTGGCACCACCCCAAAGAAAAAGGAAAAAAAAAACTAGAAAAATTTCCAAAAATCTTTTACTAATTAAAATTCAGTTTTTTAATTTATGTTGTGTCATGTTTTCTATTTCTCTACTATTTATGAATTAGCGATAGTTGCAGATGCTCAGTCATAGATCGTATGCAATGCATATTGTGTACTCTAAAATCATCTACTCAACTCAGATCCCTCCAAGATTAAATCCTGAGTGCTCCACTGGACAGAGGAGAAGGATACACAGTAACATACTTGGATTTTGCAAAGGCTTTTGATAGATTACCTCATGATAAATTAATAGTCAAAATAAATTAATGGGGTTGGATATAGGAAAAGGAAAGTCAATAGGTGAGTGCCTCAGGGGTCTATTTTAGGGCCATTTAACTTGTATATTAATGATATAGGTGAAGATTTGGATGGAGTTATTCAGTTGTTTGCAGATGATGCAAAGTTGGGACGAACCATGAAGAGTAGAGAAGATGTTGTGGCCTTACAAGAAGACTTGAATAAATTGTGTGATTGGGCACAGAAATGAGGATGTGAGTTCAATGTTGCAAAATGTAAGGTTTTAAAATTTGGAAAACAAAGATGGGATGCAGAATTTATGCTTGGTGAGGATATATTGTTGGAGATGGAGGAAATAAGAGATCTGGGGGTGATAGTGGATAAGGATATGAAATTTAGGGTACACATAGCCAAAATTATGAAGACAACACAAAGACTTCTGGGAATGATGCGGAGGACACTTACTTGTAGAAGTAGGGAAATTCTTGTTCCATTGTATAAGGCTTTGATTAAGCCACACATGGACTATTGTGTCCAGATTTGGTCACCATTCCAGAGGAGAGAAACTAAGGTAATTTATAACCTCTGGAATGCCGAGTATGAGGAAAGATTGAGAAGATGCAATTTGCAGAGTCTGGTGGACAGGAGGAAGAGGGGAGATATGATAGAGACCTACAAGTTAGTAAGGTGTTGTTATAGGATTAATGCTGGAGAAGTTCTACAGAAAATAGTGGGAGATCGGGGAAGAACCAGAGGTCATTCCTGGAAACTGTATTATTATTATTATTATCTGACCTCCATGGAGTCAGAGACTCATCGTGGGAGGTACACACTATTGCACATAATGATCACCGAACCGCTTTAAACTGATTCAGTGTATCGACATTCACAACACAATCAGGCAATGCATTCCACTTACCAACTCTTCATGCAAAGAACCTCCTCACTCCTCTGTTCACACCCTTACACAGTTTCCAAGAATGGCCTCTTGTTCTACCCCCTCGCTTTCCCATTCTATGAAAATGTCATTCAACCTGATAACAACCCCTGACTAGCTTATATGTTTCAATCATATCACTCCCCCTATTCCTTGTACTACACATTCCAAAGACCACTGACCATCTCTTCAAATCTTCTCTGGACCCTTTCCAACATATCCTCATCACCATGAAAACCTGTCGACCAAATCTGTGTATAAAGAGGGTGTGAGTAGGGGAGTGAGAAGCATTTTTTTTTCATGCAGAGTTGTAAATAATTGGAATGCCTTGCCTGAGAGTGTGGTGTCTGCAAGGAGTTTGAGTGTGTTTAAGACATGGTATGATGAGCTGTGTGTGTGTGTGTGTGTGTGTGTGTGTGTGTGTGTGTGTGTGTGTGTGTGTGTGTGTGTGTGTGTGTGTGTGTGTGTGTGTGTGTGAGATAAAAGGACCTTCCAGATGAATCTTTGACTCCCTGAGGTCTTGGGGTAATAATAATAATAATAATTTAAGATATGATTGCTATTTGAACTT
Source organism: Typopeltis vanoorti (assembly GCF_054136105.1). Taxonomy (NCBI): domain Eukaryota; kingdom Metazoa; phylum Arthropoda; class Arachnida; order Uropygi; family Thelyphonidae; genus Typopeltis; species Typopeltis vanoorti. Next base: position 84,917,060 of record NC_143570.1, read on the forward strand.
CGTGTGATAGTGGGACCTCTCACAATGTTTTTTGACCCCAATGAGGTCTATTGCTAAAAAAGTAAGGTGAGAAAGACTTTTAGTGGTAATGAAAGCCAATCAAAAAGCTTTATCTTTGCAGGTGTAGCTTTCTTATTTTCCACTTTTTACTTGGACTTTTTATTTATTTATTTTTTTCAAATAGAGTACTCTCCTTCCACTGCATATGAGAATACAAGTTTTATCTTATTTTTGCTATTTCACATTGATGTAGTTGATATGTTTTTATGAAAAATTATAGTTTTCATTTATAATGTAGAAAATTTATCTGAAATAATTTATAATTTTCTGATAATACAATAGTGAAATTTAAAAAGAAAAACTTGCATGCACTGTTCTTCATTCACTATTTGTCTAGCTTGTCGGATAAAAGAGAACAGAATATCAGTACTGAGAGCAAAATTGACAGGAATTCCTCTCTCAACATGTTATAATTCCTGTTGAAACATTTTTTTTTTTTTTTTTTGCATGGAGAGGTCAATATTAAGAGAGGTCCAGATAAAATTCCTTTTTATAATTAAGTATTAAAATAACTTGTAATTCAGAAGATTCAAACTCAGATTAACCACTAAAACCCCCCAGTGAATGTGGTTTGCTGCTGGCCACACACAGTATTTTGAACTTAGTTTGTGTGAACTGTACTTTTTTGCTTCCTGACATCATTTTGCTTTGTTTTCTATATGCCATAATTTCATGATATTTGATAAAAAGTACATAGTGGTTCGTTGATACATTTATGAGCCAAACCGTTGGCCATCCACCGTGTTTCTGGCCAGTCAGACTGCATAATTAGCTTGAAACAAGCCAGTGATTGTAGTATCCTGGTATGGGAATTTGTTCTGACGAGCATCACCAGGTCCTCTCATCCCCCATTGATCACATCTTGACTGTCAGTTCTTATTTGGGAATTGCTTTGGACCAGATATTGCCTACATGGTGATGTGGCCTGTGAATATAGACTTCTCTAGCTAGACACACTCCATGTCATAAGGTTCGTATTGTGCAAACATTGTTTGAAGAGCACATCCAAACATACCATGTGCTCTCCTGGGCTGCCTAATCCTCCTGATCTTCACTGGTCAAAGCTAGTGCCTTGCTTGGTTGCTGACCTCTGGGACATTATTCTGTCTGGTTGGTCCAGAATACCTTAGGATACCTTCCATGGTCTAGTGGAGTCGATGCAAAGATGGATACAAGCAGTTATCTTAGCCAAATGAGACCCAACATGCCACTGTGCAGGTGATCATAATGTTTTGGCTCATGAGTGTGTAATGGCCACTACATATAATCAGAACTCAATAGCCAGTATAAAATTAAAACATCAGGGAAAGGAATTCAGCATTGAGAGAGGAGTGAGGCAAGGAGATTCAGTATCACCCAAATTGTTTTCTGCTATAGAAGTCTTTTGGAATGTATCATGTTGAAACTATGGAATTAACATCAGTGGAAGAAATCTAAATTATTTATGCTTTGCAGATGATGTAGTTCTGTTAACAAAAAATAATCTGAAAAAATGCCAAATGACTTTGACAAAGAAAGCAAGAAAAAAAAAGTTTGAAGATTAACATAACTAAAACAAAATTTATGGCATTCAGATTAAATTTAACTAAAATCATCAAATCATCCTATTGAAATTGTGGATGACTTTTTTTTCATCTTGGACAGTTAGTTAGCTTTAGAGAAAAAACAAGATAAAGAAATAAATAGAATCACACTAGGGAAGAAAAAAGTATTTTGTCTGCATAAATTTTATCTGTTAGACTTACCTGTATGTTTATAAAAGGAAGCATATTTAATACATGCATTATCATGGTGTTTACCTATGGAAGTAAGAAATGGCAATGGGGGGGGGGAGATGAATTACAATTGGCCCATAGTCTTTGAGAGAGAGAAGCACTGCTCCACATAACAAAAAGGAAGAGGAGAAATAGAGAATTAGATGACTGGAGAGGGTTATTGTGAAGTATTTCAAAGCATATAAATGGAGATGGGCAGGTCATATTAACAGATGAAGGTAAAAATAAATAAATAAAAATAAGAAGTTAAAAAGCACAGAGTGGATACCAAGAGAAAAAAAAGAACACCAAGAGATGGAGGGATGATCTACAAAAATTTTACATAAGACGGTGGACTTTAGCTATGGACAGTGGATAGAAAGAGGCTTTAAAAAGAAGATATAGTGGTAATTTCTGGTTCACTGTCAAAAAATAAATAATACATCCTATTTAAAAGTAGAGAAATTATTGCCTTTAAACTTTGTATATCACATGGTATATTATTTTCTTAATGTATATGAAGGTAATTATTTTTGCTTTGTTATTTCAGACATTTAATTTCATGGTTGTTCTAGGATGGGCTAGTCTTCAGGATGTACCAGTAAGTATTTCTTTTGAATTTTCTCGATTAATGAGTTACATTTTCAGTAGTGATTTGTTATTAGTGGGAGCTTGTTGAAAGTAAGTTTTATTGTCATAATATATATATATTTTATTTTTTTTAAAGTGATACAATAAAGGTCTGAAGAAATTGCAGGTTATATATGTTACCGCTAAAGCTCGAAAGCCGTTAATGCACATTACCTAGCTAATCTGCAGATTAACTGATTTGCTCCATTAACGTGTGGAATCAAGAGTTTTCCTAGGTAATGTGCACATTAATGGCTTCTGTATCGTTAAAGTTCAAAAGTTTGTATCTCTCGTTTCCTTTCCCTACTCCTTCTCCCCTCTCCCTCCACTTTTAGTTTGGTTTTGCCAGTGTCTTGTCATCGAAAGAAGATGTCCCTGCTGTAGAAATATCTTTATGTCAAACAGCAATAAAACAATCCCTTGGTACTGGGAAGGGGTTCAGAAAATGTGACTGTAAATCTAAATGTACCACAAATAGGTGTGCTTGTCAAAAACCAATTGCTATGTAATTCAGAGTGTCACCAATCTTTAGATTGCACTAATAAGTAAACATAATTTTATCATATGTTTTGCAAATTCATTTCCTTAATTGTAATAATATTTTAAACCGTTTGATTCTTTGTATTATAGTTTTTTAATTGCTGTTGTTCCAGCAAAGATCTTATTATCACTTTAACGAGTGCCTAGTAGGTAATGTGCAGATTATCTACGTAATTTGCAGGTTACCTAGGTAATTTGAGAAATGAAACAATTTTCGGCATGTTAATGGATCACCCTAGTTAATCTGCAGAATAACTGATTTCTGCACTTTAGTGGTAACATATACATTAAAGATGAATTATAGTTTAATTATAAGTATAATTTTAGGAACTATTAGTTTATACGGGAATTGTGATGAATAAAGTCAGGTGAATAGTCTATTACAGAACCTTAATGTGAATACATCTGTGGGATTGGATGGTATATACCGGCACGGGTCTTGCGTGAAGTGGCTAAGGAATTATCAATGCCCTTGACAATGTTGTTTAATCTGAGTCTCAGGTGTGGTTTAGTCCCGAAGGTGTGGAAAGAGGGGAAAATAGTTTCACTGCATAAAGGAGGATCGAAGACTACGGTTGCAAATTACCGACCAATCAGCATATCAGGAGTCGTCAAGGTCTTGGAGTAAGTAGTCAAGGGAAAAATACAGAAATGGATTGATGAAAATGAGATACTGTACACGGGACAGCATGGCTTTGTGAAGGGTAGATCATGCCTCAGTAACTTGCTCAAGTTTTATAACAAGGTGATGGCTGAACTGGATAAGGGTAATGGGTTTACAGTGATACTGCTGGACCTGGCAAAGGCGTTTGACAGGATACCACATGGAATTCTAATCCGTAAACTACAACATATGGGAATGGATATAGGGTTGGTGAGATGGATAGGTGGGTGGGTGGTTGATGGAGAGATATCAAAGAGTAGTTTATTCAGGAGTAGAGTCCAAAAGACGGCCTGTGACTAGTGGTGTGCCGCAGGGTTCTGTTCTTGGACCACTGCTGTTTAATTTGTTCATTAACGATATAGGGAAGGATCTAAGTGGAACAGTTCATTTGTTCGCTGTTGATGCCAAGTTGGGTAGGGCGATAGTAAATGCAGAAGATGTGAAAATCTTGCAGGATGATTTGGATAGATTGGAGTTCTGCGCTAAGGAGAATGGATGTCAATTTAATGTGACAAAATGTAAGGTTATGCATTTTGGGGTGAAAAGATTAGCAGCAGTATACCACATTGGTGGAACTGTACTCCAGGAGATTGATGAGGCCAGGGACTTGGGAGTGTTGGTGGATAGGGAGATGAAGTTTAGGGGGCACATTGCAAAAGTAGCTAAATCAGCTCATCAACTCACTTGGTTGTTGAAAAATACCTTGACGAGCAGAGACAAGCAAGTTATTGTACCTCTGTACCGAGCCTTGATAAGGCCACCCTCCACCCAAAGAAACCACTCCTCAGCCTCTTGCTCATAGCTTCATTTTGCAACTTCCAGGGATGGCCCCTTGTTATCAGATTTGGTCACCTCAGTTCCTTCTTGATGGGGAGGAGGTGGAGAGGATCCAGAGGAGATTGACTAAGATGATAGCGGGTCTATGGAATGAACCATATGAGGACAGGTTGAAGATTTGTGGGTTGGAGAAATTAGTTGATAGGCAGAAAAGGGGAGATATGATAGAGACATTCAAAATTACTAAAGGGTTTCTACAGGATAAATTCAGAGGATATTTTTGAGATCGGGACTGGTGGTGGGAGAACTAGGCGACACCTATGGAAGCTGGGCAAGAGTGTGGTTAGCAGGGGTGTTAGAGCTGGGTTCTTTACTTTTAGAGTGGTAAATGAGTGGAATAAGCTGCCAGAGTCTGTTGTGGGTGCTATGATGGTGAGTGAGTTCAAGGCAAGGTATGATAGACACTGTGAGAATGTCATATAGTTGTGTGACATGATGTTTAGGGCCTCCCTCAATGAATCTAAGGACTCCCTGGAGTCGCCTGTCATAATAGTTTTAGACAATTTCTGGATTATATATGATCTGGGCTTTACAGATGTTCCTGCCCACTCGCCTGTAGCGAGTAGATTTTGCCAGCTGTGAGTAGTAAACGTGCACTGGACAAAACACCATTTTTATTTAATAAAACAAAAAACTTTCTAAACAAATTTTTGTAACTAAGAAAGCACAGAAGAATATTACTATTATTATTATTCAGGCCTCCATGGAGGTCAAAAGACTCATCGTGGGAGGTCGTTCATAGGAATACAAAGTAGTTTATCATACCACTCATTGACTCTTCTTTCTCTAACCACTCTCTCAGGCAATGCATTGCATTGTTCAACCACCCTCCACCCAAAGAAACCACTCCTCAGCCTCTTGCTCATAGCTTCATTTTGCAACTTCCAGGGATGGTCCCTTGTTATCGCTCCTTCCTGGCTTTCCACCAAGCAGAACAACTCCCCACTGTCTACCCTGTAAATGCCTCTCAACAGTTTAAACGTCTCGTTCATATCACGTCTCCTTCTTCTATCCACCAAACTCTGCAGTCCACATTGCCTCAGCCGATTCTCATAATTAAGATTGTGCAGTCCTGAAACCATCTTTGTTATCTGCCTCTTTACCCTTTCCACAGCTCATTCATTTTATTCCCTTCAAATCCTGGGGATCAAATTTGAGAACAATAGTCTAAATGTGGTTGGTCAAGGTCTCATACAATGGAATGATAACTCTTCTCTCTCTCTGCAGGTCAGCGTCCTTTTCAGTATTGCAGCAATCCTCTGGGTTACCTTCACCACCTTTTCAATATGTTCCCTGAATAATAGTTTTCTATCAGTCATCATCCCCAGATCTCTTTTCTACCTATTTCCTCCAGTATAGCTCCTTCAATCAAGTATGCATCCTCCCATCGATGAATCCCAAACTTCACGACTATATATTTTGCTGCATTAAACCGATACACCCCATTCATTTGCCAATCTGTCTAATTTATTCAAATCCTCTTGTAAGGCTGCCACATCTGCACTATTACTGATAACCCTTCCCAACTGCTTCACATCATCTGCAAACAACTGAATATCCTCATTGTCAATCCATTGACAATGTCATTGATATAAAGGTTGAACAATACAGATTCCATTACTAAGCCCTGTGGAACCCCACTTGCAACCCTCTGCTTCCTTGACATTGCCCCACCATACACCACTCTGATAATTATCAGATAGCCAGTCCTGAAGCCATTGGACTAACCGACATTTAAACCCATGTACTGCAACTTAAATATCAGCTTATCGTGAAGCGCCCTGTCAAATGACTTTGCAAAATCCAAAAAAACAGCAGTATATGCCTTTTCCTCATAAACGGCTCTTGTCACTTTATTATAAAAGGCATTCATATTACTAAAGCAAGAGCGCCCTTTAACAAATCCATGTTGATTCTCACAGATAACATTACTCTCATCTGCCCAATGCTGTATATAGTCCTTCGCTAATTTCTCCAAGACCTTAACAACTACTGATGACACACAAACATGCTGATAATTAGACACTACCAGTTCTGCTGCCACCCTTATGCAATGGCACTATCTTATCTTCCTTCCTCCCATTCCTTGGGTACCTTTCCAACAGCCAGACTTTCATTGAAAAGCCTGGTCAACGGAGCTGTCAGTTCTTTATCACGTTCTCTCAAAACCCATGCTGAAATACCATCCAGTCCCACAGCTTTACTGTATCCAGAGAACTCGGTATTTGGAACACACTCTCCTCCTGCACCTCTAAATCCTGAACCTTCCCTATCCCTTTAGTATTAAACCTTCTTCTCCAGGATGAAATACTCCAATAAGGTGTTCATTGAACAACTTCACTATATCCTCTGCATCAGTCACTCTATTCCTATTTTTATCCCATAATATGATTCTTCCACAATCATTTCTCCTCCTACTGGCCACATAACTAAATTCCCTAGGATTTTCTTTGGATCTTAGTGCCAATCTCTTCTCATATTCCAGGTTTGCCTTCCTCACCATACTGGTTACTATCCTGGCCTACATCTTATATTTTTCGTGTATCTGCCCTCCACCTCTCTCCTTATATCTCTTTGAAAATCTCTTTTTCAACTGCAGTTTTTGTTTGATATTGTTTGTCATCCACTTTACACCAAATCGTGTCCTCTTCACTCGTGGAATACAGCTTACTATTGCTGCTAACAAATATCCTTTCACAACTTCCCAAGCACTAATGAAATCCTGGCCTCCCAATTCTGCCCTCCATGGAACTTCCCCAAGTTGATACCTAAGACTATTATAATCAATCACCTGCCTTATAATTCCACATACGTTCTCTTTTCTTTGATACACCTGAATGTCTATTCATCTTCCAAGTCAGAACCACATGGTCACTCTCTCCAACTGGTAGGAGAGAAGTCATCTCACTTATTATCAGCTCTTCTGATGCTATCACCAAATCCAAAACTCTTGAGCCTCTTGTTCCCTCTATTAATTGTTGCCTAAATCATTTGTCCTTCAAGAATTCTAGAAATTCCATTCCCTTATTACTACATGCATTTTCCTCTTCCCAGCTTATACTGCTGGAGTTAAAATCTCCCATAACAATCATTCTCTTTGCACTTTACAACAAGCTGAACTGCCTGAACATCTCCTTCTCCCCACTCTCTGTGCTCCCTGGTTTATAGCAACACCCCACTGAATATCCTATCTTGGCCACTTCTGTCTCACATCATATGCTTTCAAAAGCATTAGTGTCACTGCCTTCCAAAGCCTCCACTTTTAGAGGACATAAGTCATCCTTTATCATAAGCAGTACTCGCTCTACCACCACATTTTACTTTCCTATCCTGCCGAAAAATGCTGTACCCTGCTACTTCAATTCCTGTTATTATATCATCCTCCGTCAACCACGTCTCAGAGATCCCAATAATCTTTGGCCAGGCTGATGCTATCAGCACCAACAATTTATCTCTTTTATTTTGGATACTCTTTGCATTAGTATAAAGCATAAAAATGTCACTGGTTCTATACTTATCATTGTCCCCTGTTGACTCCACTGGACTTGTGTTACCTGATGTCATTTCCTCCTTCCCCCAAGCACCCATTCCCACAAGAGTCCACCCCTGCTAACATCCACCCTGGGAATTCTAGTTTCCCTGCATTGACACACTGATTCGTTCAGAAAACATCAGTCTCTCCAGATGCCTTCATCCTTCCTCATTCAAATGCAAGCAATCTCTCGCATACAGTTCTCTTCTGTCCTCAAATGCCCTCCAAGCATCCACATATTCCAATCCTCTCTTCTGACACATTCCGGCTATTATGATATTCGATATTATTGTTCTTCTGCTCAGCTAGTCACTATCATACCTGGGCAACACACACACACAATCTTTCCTCTCTGCGTTTTCTTTTGCACAACCTCAAGCAAGAATCTCAGATCTCTCGCCACCTGATTTACATTGCCTCTCAAGTCATTCTTGCCCACCATCACAATCATTTCGTCCATCCTTTCACCCCTCTTAATTGCCATAGCCACATTTTCTATTGTCCCTCCAGGCAAACATACCTGGCATTCTACATTGCACGCCACAGATCGAGTCTCCATACATCTCAACTCTTACCACTCTGTTCCTTGATTGCTCGCCTACATCTCTCTCTCCTCTAACCCTTTCTCTCTGTGTTCACCTACTTACCTGCTGTTCTGCATCTCTATCCTTGGTTTGAGTACTCCCTTGCATGCTTCTCATTTCCTCTCTCTCTCTCTCACTGTTTCATTCTCCTTTTCTCTGTCATTCCCATACCTCTCTCTCATTCCCTCTCTTCTACTGCTCCTATTCTTTCCTCTTCTAGCATTCCCCTTACATCTCTCTCTCATTCCCTTTTTCCTACTGTTTCTATTCTCTCCTCTTCTCTCATTCCCAAACCTCTCTCTCGTTCCCTTTCTCCTACTGCTTCTATTCTCTCCTCTTCTATCATTCCCAAACCTCTCTCTCATTCCCTCTCTCTTACTGTTTCTGTTCTCTCCTCTTCTCTCATTCCCAGGAGTTTTGGGAATGAGAGAAGAGGAGGAATACATTGGTGGAATGCATTCGGATATCATTGCTGTTAAAGAGCTCGTGATCACCGCCAAGCATCGTGGATCTCCTTTCCACCTAACTCCTTATTCCATGCTATAGCTTTGAGTTGTCTTCTAAGCTTTTTATAATCACTGGCATTGTAGTTCCACATTATTGCTACTCATTATCAATTTCACCAATGGAGGAAGTTTTGACATACCATTCACAATAACATCCCCTGTTATGATCAGATATAAGATTCCTGATCTTTGTATGCTCTATATTACATACAGCTTAAGATAATTGTCCCTTAAGAATTTGTATATAACACATACTTCGAAAACTTTATAGTGAAGTCATCCCTTGTACAAACTTGAATGCAACATATATGAATATAATTTCATGAGAAGCCTGAAGTTTGCTTAAGCACGCCTATATGGTAATACTTGGTATTAATTGGGGCATGACAGTAAATTTTTGTCTGCTGTAACATTTTTTATAGTTATTCAGGTTATTGTCAGTAATGTCTAATGTCATAAATCTCTTTGAATTTTTTAGGTTATTGGTAAATATCTGACATTACCACAGGTTGCACCAGCTGATGACTTTTATCCAAACTCAGAGAATATTCAACATATTAGAGAAGATGGTGAACATTTCAGGATTAGGAGCTGAATTTTTTATTCATATTAGACAAATTTAAAATCGCTTGTGGCAGAATTTATCTCCTTAGGAATTACATCAAGAGATGAATTTTGAAATTCTTTCAAAATATTATCTTTTCAAAGGCAATTGCACTTGTGGACCTTTATCATAGAAAATATAAACTATATTTAAATATATTCAGTAGCAAAATAGTCTGTAGAATTTAATTTTATTATAATGAAAAATTTCATTTTAAATTATTTAACATAAATCCCTGTTTAAGATTTGGATCCCAGATCTTAACATTAATTTGTGTTTTGATAAACATGCTGTCTTTTCTTCATATGACTGGTTCAGTTGATGAGTCTTTTCAAAACATTGAGATAAATGTTTGTTTGTTTACTGTCTGTCCAGGAGGAACAAATTCTACAATTCCATTCACATCAAAAAAAACAAATCAACATTGTCTTGATAGTTGATCATGAGAATGTTATGACCAGAGAATCATCTCTGGTCATAACTTTTGAAAGAAAATTCTGGTCATTAAGAACTTGCTCCCTCAAATCACAGGAAACATTCACATGTTATTTATTTATTTATTTTATTTTTTATCCTTTGTAAGCAAACGAGGCACAAATTTAGTGGACAAGTTTCATTTGCAAATCTCCTGTTAAAATTCTCTGGCACAAACTTGTGCCAGAGAATTTTAAAACTTGTAAAACTGCATTTTACCTAAAACATTATCCTTAAATGCTTGCCGAAGCATAACAATAGTTTCAGCTCCAGTTTTATCCAAAACAAAACAAAATTTCACATGCACTCTATTCCTTGTGGTCAGCAATCACAAAATATCCAAACTTGCTTGTTAGCACTAGCAAAAAAAGCAGCCAGAACAACAAAACGGTTCACACAGGATGACACCACTTGCCAGACTGTTACAGCAACCTGCACACTCATGATGTCTAGCAGCAGCATCTGTAACTAGAAAATGCATGCGCACCAAGTTCAGATTCTGGTTAATTTTGAGTGTCCCCATTGTAATAATAATAATAAAGCAATAATAAATTACAAGTGGATCTGAACTTGTAAAAGAATAATAAATTACAAGAGAATTTAAAACTAAACTGTAGCATAAATTAGATTAAAAAACATGGAAAATTTATACCAGAAGGAAATACAGTAAAGATTATATAAAACAAAGAACCAAAAAATAAAAAAACAGAGGAATACATACTGTGGTGACATAATAGAACTTGCCTGTTTATTCATTTTTCATGAACGTCCCATTATGTCACTACAGTATCCTTGTTTTTTTTTTAAAAAATTTCCATATATGTTTAATATTTACTGTATTTTCTTCTGATAAAAAATTTTCCATGTTTTTTAATCTAATTTATGCTGCAGTTTGGTTTTAAATTCTCTTGTAAAATACTACTCTTTTACAAGTTCAATTCCTCTCATAATTTATGATTTCTTTATGAGCTTAGTTTATGAATTATGTTCCAAAAACTGTAAAGTTAACATGATAAGAACACAAAGATCTTCCCCAAGGTATGTCTGAAAATGCATCATTTATATTATAATTTTAAGTTATGTCTAAATGCATGTCATTTATGTTTTAGTTTTATCTTCATATAAATCACAAGAAAAGCCATTGTTTCTATACAGGGGTGCCCCTTAAGAATATAAGCATTTGCTTATATTCTTAAGGGGAATAAAGAGGATAAGCAGAAGAGAGCGGTTCACTTCGTTAATGATATTGGGAAGGTTTAAAAGTTTGCAGATGATGTAAAATTGGGAAGAAATTGAGGAGTAGTGTAGATGTTGCGACTTTACAGGAGGATTTGAATAAACTTGGCAAGTTCATGTGTGTAGTGGTTTGGCAGTTGCAAGGTGCAAAGGTTTTAAAATGTGAGAAAAAGTGGGTGGATTGCAAAGCATGCATGTGGTGGCTTATTTAAGAGGAGGTGGAGCAGGTAAAGTTTCCATCATTCTTGGAAGCTGTGGGTGTCCTCCTGCGATGAGTCTTCGGACTCCTTGGAGATGTCACGAATACTAATAATAATAATGAGAATGTGCAAAAGGGTGAAGAGGAGATTTTTTCCTTGCAGATTTGTGGGTGATGGAAATCCATTACTCAGTATGTGAGAGCAGAGATGGTAAATGCATTTAAGGCACAGCTGTGATGAGCACATAACTCATCAAAAGACTCTTCATGGGACCTTCCACAACGAGTCTTTTGACTCCATGGTGATCTGATCATGATAAAATAATAATAATGAACTCCTCTCTCACTGACTCCCTCTAATTGCTTTTCCATAGATGTTCTGTCTTTGCAACTGGCCATCACCATTCCTCCACTTTCCTTTAATCACATACAAACACATGCACCTTTGTCAACATCCAGATGTAGTTTAGCTCCAAACTCACCAAATAAATTCATCTTCTTTCATTTCATGTACCTCTGTCCATTGGAACAATTTTTGCCATGCTGTTTTCTCCAATAAATAGATCCCGCCACTCTTTAACAAAAACATTAACAGATTCCTTTATTTTCTCTAACCACTTGTCCATACAGCACTGTCATTCATGTTACAGGTCTTGAGATCTTGTGTGTGAAGTTAATATTAAAAAACATTAACTACCACACTAAAAATCCTAATCTTGTTTTGGTAGCATGATTGTTGACAAAAATAAGTCAAGTTCTAAGTTAATAAGGAAGAAAATTTTCATTAAATGGAGGGAGACAGAGGTAGAACAGGAGGATAAAGAAATAAAGTTTTCTTTCTTGACATAAAGAAAACTTTTCTTTCTTGACATAAAGAAAACTTTTGTTTTTCTCTCTGAACTTCAGTTTTTTCTTCACTCTCAAATTCTTAGCCTCATAATTACACTGCAGTTAGTTCCATCAGTGTAATTACAGCTTGTGATCTCTTCCAACCAACTGCCTAACAAACTTAGCATACAATCTTACACTGCTTAAATTCTTCATCTTCTGTAAAACAGGATCTCTGCATTACCTGTATTTACTATTGTCCTTCTCAGCTTAGCATCATTGGCAAACAACTGTCTATTCTTCTTCATATTATCTCCAGATATCTTTATACAAATTAAGCAGTGGAACATCACATATTATTTACCTTCTCCTGTATTCTGCTCCACCATATGCTATGCTTGGATGTTTATCTGCCCCCTTATCTGTGCTTCCATCACCCTCCCTTTTTACCTCTTCTATCCTCACGAAACACATCATACCCTTCCATCTCTATTCCTGTCAGGATGTCGTCCTCTTCCAACCATGTCTCACTTATTCCGACAATCTTTTGGTGAACAGACACAATTAATGCAACCATTTCATCTGCCTTGTTTCTTATACTTCTAGCATTTGTATACAAACACAACAGCTCATTTCCGGATCTACAGCTAGTTCCACTGATACCACCCACTCAATGTGATCTCTCCATGCTCGACTGGGGCCATTTACCTTTCTGCTTATTCATTTTAAAACCCTTTTCAATACCAACTGTTTCCTTTTGATCCCAGGTCATCCCATTTCTTTCCTCTGTACACATGCTCTCACCTCCTCTTGGAGCATCCACCTTTCTCACGATGTGTACCCCTGTCCACCCTGAGCCTCCCCGTTTCCCTGCTCCTCTTGCACACCCATTCTCTCATTTTCTATACTCATACCACTCACTTCCCCATTCATATTTACCTCTTCAATCTCTCCTGTCATACTCTCCTGCTCTTCCACATCACTTCCTGCTTGATCTGATTCATTCTCACTCACTCTACTCACTTTTCTACCTTCCAGCAGCAGTCTCTCCAAGCGACTCACACCATAACCACTCAAATGCAGCACATCACTCCCATACAGCTCACTTCATCCCTCAAACTCATTCCACACATTAACAAACTGCACTCCCGTCTCCTCACACATTTCAGCCAGCATATAATTCATAATTCTTGCTCTCTGCCTCATCTCACCATAGTCATACCTAGGCAACACGCTGACCACCCTTCTTGTCACACTATTCTCTTTTATCCTTTTAAGCAGTCTCCTGATATCCATTCTGACGCTCTCTTTGTCCTCTGTCAAATCATTTGTACCAATCAAAACCATTAACTCCTTTGCTTGCTCCCTCCTCATATCCAATACCTCAATCACTCTACTCATTTTACTGTCTGGAAAACATACCTTATGCATCCTATCATCCAGCACACCTTTGATAATGAAGTCGCCATACAACGCCACACGCTCATCTTTCGTTAACTCTTTCGTGCCATCATGATTTGTTTTAATAATTTTTACTCAAATTTTCTTAATTTCATTTCGCATTTATTTCATCTCTTTCCTCATCAAATCCAATTCAACTTCCGATTCTCGCATCACATTCTCTCTATCATTCAATCTTTCTAATTTTCTAACTCTCGACCCCCTCTTCTCACTTTCACTCTCATTGATCCTTCTGTGCTTCCATACTTTCGGTCTAGTATGCATCCAACTTTCGCTATCATTCATTCTTTTGATTTTTTTCCACTTTCGATTCCTGCATCACGCCATTTCCAGTTTCATTCATTCTCTCAATAATATAGTGGTTAGTGACTTCGCATTAATTGCCTTAGTATCCCATAATACAAAACACACATCTTTTCAGGTATGTGTGTGTAATGCTATGTAATATGGTAATGGCCATTTCCCCAGACCAGTTTTGACCTTTATTGAGGTATCATCAGTCCTTTGTATAGGAATGCAAGACCTCCCTGCACAAAGCAGTTCTGTTTCCTATAGTTTATCATTTTCTCTCTCTCTCTATCATTCAATCTTTCTAATTTTCTAACTCTCAACCATCGGTAGGTGTCGCACTGATATGATCGTCGGCTTGTCGAGAGTTCCTGAAAAGATTAGTAGTATTTTATGTTATCATTGGCAATTTTACTAGAATTTTACGTAATATTGTTTGCTTTTTGTTTCTTAGGAACTTGACCCACTGCATATTAAAAAAATATTTCAAGGCAGATGTAAATTCCTGGCACATTCCTTCAGAATACATGGTGATATATTATCAAGTCTCACAGCCTTATTAACATGAAGTTTGCTCAACTCCCCATACACCTCTTGCTCACTTACATTCAGTGTCTCCTCCCCATCATCAATTGCCCTGAATCTCTTCATGAAGTCACATTCACAAGAATGAAAGACCTTTATGAACTGCTCATTAAGTATCTCCACTATATCTTCCGCAACAGCTATCCTTATACCATTTTCTTCACTCAACGTCATCCTTCCATAATCATTTTTTTTTTGCTGGCTACATATCAAAAGAACTTCCTAGGATTCTTTTTGGCTTCATTAGCTAACTGCTGCTCATATCTCACTTTTGCTACCCTTACTAAGTCGCCTGCCTTGTCTAATCTTTGTAATCCTCATGGAATTGGTTATTATCACTTCTCTTATGCTGCCTCCATAATGTCCTTTTTTCTGTATCGCATGTTTAATCTCTTCATTCATCCATTTCACACCTACCTTATTTAATCCCTTCTCACCCTTGGAATACATTGGCTACTAGATAGTTCTTGAATATCCCCCAGGTTGCAGTGATCTCTTTTCTAGCTAACTCGTCATTCCATGCTACACATGCAAGCTGTCTCCTGAGCTCTTCATAATCACCACCCTTGTTGTTCAATGTGTACCCTTTTCTCACAGAGGTCCCCACATTGCTGGTGGGGTGATTACCTGGTGACCACCCAGGTAATCACATCATTGTCACGCTCACTCAATATTCATTAAACAAAAAAAACTTTATATTTAAAAAAAACGTTTTCTAATATAGAATAATTATTTTGGTTAAAATTTTATATCATGCTAATTTATAATAGAGTACATCATTATTGATGTCAAAGATTCAAGATCCTTTTAACAGAACAGATATCCTTGCGTAGCATAGATCATTAGAGCTGAGCAAGTTATATATGGTTTATTCTTAGAAAATGAAATGTGAGTTTCCATTTTTTTTTTTTTTTTTTTTTTTTTTTTACTGATTACTTTTGCAAGAGCAGAATCATTGGCAGATAACTTAAAATATGATGCACAGGAGGGAACCATGCAAACTTCATGTCTCAGCTATATTTTGTTGAAAAATCTGTAAATATTGTGTATATATAATTTTATATGTAATTCTTGTTGTAAATAAATATACATTTATGAAAAAGAAATACTTCCTCTTTATCCAATTTTTATTATTTTTATTTGTTTTTACTGATTTCATTATACAACATATAATATCCACAACATAATATTGATTTCTTATTATTTTCTTGACCTTCATGAAGTCGCATGACTCATTGTGGGAGGTCAACTCTAGTCAGTACAATGTCTGTGATACCACTCTTTAAATTCGACTGTTTGCACTTTTACTACTCTCTCAGGCGGTGTATTCAATGCTCCTACCACTCTTCATGTAAAAACACTTACTACTTACTCTTTTACTCATCACTTCATTTAGTATGACTCCTTGTCCTTGTTTCTTCTCAATTTACCATATGAAAAATTGTATCAGTGTCAATATGATAATAACCCTTAACCAGCTTAAATGTTTTAATCAGATCTTCCCTTTGTCTTCTATCAACCAAATTCTGCAATCTGTATGCCCTCAGTCTATCTTCATAATCAACATTGTACAGACTTAATATCATTTTTGTTATCCCTGTGACCAGATTTCAACTTACAAATCCAGATATGGTGTGATCAAAACTTTATACAATGGGAGCACAATCCTTTTATCTCTCGTGGTCACTATTCTCCTCAATATTGCAGCAATTCTCTGCGATATTTTCAGAACCTTTGCAATGTGTCCACTGAACTTATCATTCCTACCCCCCTCCAAAAAAATTCACACTTAACGTCCATGGATGCCATATGATCATTCCCATATCTTACCAGGTTTTGGGAGTGAGGCTTTCTGCCAGAAAAACATTTTGCATTGCATACTACAGGAGTTTGTGGTATGTGGTGCTTTTGGCATGTATGCATCCCAGCAGTTGGATATGTGGCAGGTGAGTAATCGTAAAGTGCATATAAGCGGGAAATGGGAAGAACTTTGAGTTGGAGATTAGTATAACAGACCTCGGCAGCTTTGTCAGAGGAGGGAGAATACCGACCTAGAAAGAGAGATAAGAGCAGTATCACCTCTGTTGTGGAAAGTTTGAATCATTGTGAAGTTTTTGAAGACAGTCTTAGTTGGGAGGATGAATGGTGAGTTGAGAGTAGGTAGCACATAAAGAGATAAATGCATTAAAAGAGGAGGTGGAATGAGTTGAGAAGCATGAAAGAAGAATCAAGCAAATGGAAATGATGAATGCAAAGTGAATCCTAAGTATTTTATAGCCATGTGGCCAGTAGGAGGACAAATGATTGGAAGAATGACATTGTTGGATAAAAATGGGAATAGAGTGACTCATGCAAAGGACATAGTGGAGTTGTTCAATGAACACTTTATTGGGGTATTTCATCCTGGAGAAATAAGTTTTAATACTAGAGGGAGAAGGCAGGCAAGGTTTGGTTTGAAGTGCAAGAGGAGAGCGTGTTTCAAATACTGAGTACTCTGGATGTCAATAAAGCAGTGGAACTGGATGGAATTTCGACATGGGTTTTGAGAGAATATTCTAAAGAACTGACAGTTTCATTAAAATGGCTTTTCAATGAAAGTCTGGCCAAGGGAAAGGTACCCAAGGAGTGGAAGGAGGGTAAAATACCCTCATTGCATCAGGGTGGTAGCAGACTGGAGGCATCTTGAATTATAGACCAGTTTGTGTATCATCAGTAGTTGTTACAATCTTGGAGAAATTAGTGCAGGATCATATACAGCTTTGGGGAGTGAGGGTAATGTTATCGGTGAGAGTCAACATGGATTTGTTAAGGGTTGCCCTTGCTTTAGCAATATGATTGCTTTTTATAATAAAGTGATAAGAGCAGTTGATGAGGGAAGGCATATTCTGAATCCAATTGAATTGGATTCAAGATTAGCTATCTGATAGGTGTCAGAGAGTTGTGTATGAGGGGCAATATCAAGGAGGCAGAAGGTTAGAAGTGTAGTCCCATGGGGCTCAGTACTGTCACCTCTGTTGTTTAACCTTTATATCAATGACATTGTCATTGATATGAAGTGGATTTAGAGGAATATTCAGTTTGCAGATGATGTGAAGCTGGGAAGGGTTATTAGTAATAGTGCTGTTTTGTAGCCCTGCAAAAGCATTCGAATAAATTGGACAGATGGACAAATGAATGGGGACATTAGTTTAATGCAGTTAAATGTAAAGTCTTGAAGTTAGGGATACATTGATGGGAGGCTGCATACTCTGTCAGAGGAACTGTGTTGGAGGAGGTAGGGGAGGCAAGGGATCTGGAGGTGATGAGTGATAGAAATCTGAAATTCAGGGAATATATTGCAAAGGTGATGAAGGTAATCCAGAGAATTCCTGCAATACTGAGAAGGACACTGACCTACAGAGATAAGAGTTGTCATTCCATTCTATAAAGTCCTGATCAGACCACACTTGGACTATTTTCAGATTTGGTCCACAGGATTTGAATAAGATAAATCAACTGTGGAAAGAGTGCAGAGGCAGATAACAAAAATGGTATCAGGAGTGTAGAATGGTAGTTATGAAGACAGGTTGAGGGAATGTGGACTACAGAGTTTGATGGATAGAAGAAGGAAGAGAGGTAATATGATTGAAACTTAAACTGTTGAGAAGTAGTTACAGGGTTGACACTAGGGAATTATTTTGCTTGGTGTAACAGAGGGAAGGAGCAACGACAAGGGGCCATCCCTGGAAGTTACGAAAGGAAGTTGTGAGCAAGAGGGCAAGGAGTAGTTTCTTTGCATGGAGGGTGGTTGAACCGTCGAACCTAATAGAGTGGTAAGAGCACAAACAGTCGCTGAGTTCAAGGAGTGGTATGATAGACTTTGTTTTTTTAGAATGGACCTTCCACAATAAGTCTTATGACTCCATGGAGGCCTGAATCATAATCATAATAATAATAATAATAATAAAAAAGAAGCAGTAAGGTCGCAGATGCCCTTTCTGCACCGAGTTAGTAGGACAATCACAAACATTTTGGTATTCAAACTCATAGTCTCTTGGCTGGAGAACAAATACACTAACCACTTGGTCAACTAGGCTGGCACAATTGCATTCACTTCAAGATACTAATAATATTACTAATGACCCTCCCAATCTTCACAGCATTTCCAATATTGATATAAAGAACGAACAGTAATGGTCCCATACTGAAGCCTGTGAAATTCCACTTGTAGCCTTCCTGACTCTGCTCCACCATATCTACAGAGTCCATCAAAAAAATTTATACACACTTCAGCAAAAGAAAAACCTGTATAAAAATTGTAATACTAAATTTATACAGACACCAAGGGATGAATGCAAGTTACCTTTGACTTCTACAATTACATGAGGTGCTCAAAGTGGTTACTATTAGCATCCAAACATTTATTATTATGGCGAACTACTGCTTGAGCAACATCAGCCAAAGTGTCCGGTGGGATTGCTGTACATGCCGTTTCAATTTCTTTGTGAAGGGCCACCAGTATAGCTTGTTTTCTACAATAACTACATCCTTGGACTTCTACCAGTGAGTCCCCTATAGGTAGAAGTCCAAGGGTGTTAAATCAGGAGAATGGAGGGGGGGGGGGGCTCAACTGCACCTCTTCATCTTATCCATTGTCCCTGCAAACTCTCGGGGTAAGTTCTTATGTCTCGGTGGTAGTGTGGCGGTGCACCATCTTGTTGGAAGAGAAATTGATCATTCCATAAAGTGCATGAAAACTGCCATTCGTGCACTTTATGGTACACTTGACCAGTAACAGTACCTTCAAAGAAGAATGGTACTATTAAACCCCTAGGTGACAATCCACACCAGACATTGAGTCCCGGTAAATTGACTGCCTTGTCCACGTGAACGCCTGGATTTTCTGTAGCCAGTACACAATTATGCTGATTAACTGTTCCATTAAGCTTAAATTGTGCTTCATCAGACCAAACTATCTTCCTAACTCTTCATCTACCATGTGTTGAACCACTCACAATACTGCATTCTTTGATCAGGATCATCTTTGTTCATTGCATGTAATAATCTTGGGATGTAAACTTTCCATTTACCTGTTTAAGAATGTGCCATATGCTTGCACTGCTAACTCCTGTCTCACATGTATATTGTGTGGTAGACTTCTGTTGTGAGCATGTAAACTGTTTCAACACCATAGCCGAGGAAGCAAAACTTCTTGCTGTGCAAGGCCTCCCAGATCTTCCCTTCTGCATATCACACACACAGTACTCGAACTTATCACGAATGCATGCAGTTGTCAGGCATGTTGGAGGTTGTGTTGCAAACTCATGCCTCCATTGTCATTGAACTTCAACAATATTCTCTGTTCTCAAATTTAAATATCACTTTAAAATGGTCTTGTGTTCCACCAAGACACGAAACAATCGTGTCTTGGCCATTTTGTTTGACTCCTACTGGTTATGTGTAGATGCTAATATTCATGTAATGTCATCTTTTGAGAGAACATCATACTACACATTGCTACTGTAATTCGATCCAATTTCGAAGAAAGTCATTAGATGACATCTGTTAGTGTGTATACATTTTTTTGACGGACTCTGTGTGTACGTATATATATATCTATCTGATAGATATCAATTTCTGATATATATCAGAAACCCATTCACCAATCTAATCCACTAACCTGATATCCAAATCCATACGTTGCAACTTAGATAGTGAGTCTGTTGCCACGGTATGACAGAGAAGAGTTGAGAAGGAAGTCCATAATTGCAAGTGACTATGCGCAGGTTATGCAGGAGGAGTGGTGTGGAGTTTGTGGACGTGTGAAGCGAGTTTGATGGGCGAAAGGATTTACGTAAGATGGATTGTTTGCATCTGAATGGATTTGGTGTGCGGAGACTGGAAAAGTGTTGTTGAACGAAGTGAAAGTCGATGTGCAGAATCAGGGAAACTAGACTTATTAAGGGGGGGGGGATGGATATGCCGACTTTAAGGAGGCAGCTGAGGTTATGAATGTGTATAATATGCCCGAGCAAGTACAAAGGACAATAAATCAGAATGGGATAGTTAGTATAAGGCATCAGGATAGGGGTGGGACTAATGGGCTTCTGCATTTCATGTATACTAATGCCAGGAGTATTAAGAATGAGAAGGAAGAATTTTTGGACTTGGTTGGCTCTTCCAGGCCACAGGTTATTGGCATTAGTGAAACATGGATGACAGAAGATGATATAGCTAATGGGATAGAATGTGAGAGATGTAGTGTGTTCAGGAGGGACAGAGAATAAAATGGGAGGAGGAGTGTTATTGATGACAGCTGATGAACTGCAGCCAAGGAGAATAGAAGTAGAACTGCAGGATAGAGAAAAGAGCACATTTGAGGCTATTTGGTGTGAAATTGTGACTAGCAGAACAAAATATGCAGTTGGGTGCTGCTATAGACCAGGTGATGGAATAGATGCTGGAGATAGTATGCACAAGCAAATAGAAGCAATGAGTGGAAGGATGGTAATTATTATGGGGGATTTCAACTATGGTAACATTGATTGGAAGGAGGAGAGGACACATGGGAGGAAGAATTGGATTTTATGCAGTTATTAAGGGATAACTATCTGCGACAGCATATAATGGAAAATACTAGGGATCAGACAGTGATCTAGTAATTGCATTCGAGAATTTGGCTGTAATGCATATGACCACATTGCCACCAATTGGTGAGAGTGATCATGGAGTCTTGACTTGGGAGGTGGCTAAATGTGTGGAATTTTCAATTAAGACAGGGTTCATGTGGAATTACCAGGCCGGTAAGTATGACAAGCTTAGGAGAATCTTGGTTCAGTGCCATGGCATGTAAAACTGAAAGGGCTGGATGTTGATAGTGCATGGAAGGTGGTTAAGGAGTGTTTGTAGTAGACAGCTGACTGTATACCTAGAATCTGAATAGTAAATCAAGTGGGGGTTAAATGAATGAATGACACCATTAAACTTGAGCTGCAAATAAAGAAACAACTGTGGAGGGAATTTAAGGGCAAAGGTGACTGCAAGTACATGAACGGTATAAAGCGCAGGCCAGAAGAGTAACGAGTGTGGTAAAAAAGCAAAAGCGGATTATAAAAGAAAATTAGCCATGTAGGCTAAAGAGAATCCCAAACAGTTTTTTCAATATGTTGCAAGTAAAAGAAAAAATGTATACGGCAGAATGATTTTAAAGAATACCGATGGTAGGGAGGTAACCAAATCAGTTGATACAGTGGAATTACTGAGTGAGCACCTTGAAAGAGTATATCATCCAGTGGTGATATTGCAGGAATGAAGGAACCAACAGCTTATACAGGAATTGTGGTGAATGAAGTGGAGGTGAATAGTCTATTACAAAACCTCGATGTCAATACATCTGTGGGATTGGATGGTATATCAGCTCGTGTCGTACGTGAAGCGGCTAAAGAATTGTCAGTGCCCTTGACCGTTTTGTTTAATTAGAGTCTCGGGTCTGGGTTAGTCCCGAGGGGATGGAAAGAGGAGGAAATAGTTCCACTGCATAAAGCAAGTTCCAAGACTGCTGTTGTAAATTACCGACCTGATCAGCATATCAGGAGTCGTTGTCAAGGTCTTGGAGAAAGTAGTCGAGAGGAAAATACAGGAATGGATAGATGAAAATGGGATACTGTATGGTGGACAGAATGGTTTTGTGAAGGGTAGATCATGCCTCAGTAACTTGTTCTTGTTTTATAACACAGTGACAACTGAACTGGATAAGGGTAATGGGTTTACAGTGATTCTGCTGGACCTTGCTAAGGCCTTTGACAGGATACCACATGGAATTCTAATCAGTAAACTGCAACATATGGGGATAGATATAGGGTTAGTGAAATGGATTGGAGGATGGTTGATAAGAGAGATATCAGAGAGTAGTTTGTTCAGGAGTAGAGTCCAAAAGATACCCTGTGACTAGTGGTGTGCTGCAGGGTTCTGTTCTTGGACCATTACTGTTTAATTTGTTCATTAACGATATAGGAAAGGATTTGAAAGGAACTGTTCATTTGTTTGCTGATGATGCAAAGTTGGGTAGAGCAATAGTGAATGCACAGGATATCAAAATTTTGCAGGATGATTTGGATTGTTTGGAGGACTTGACTAAGGAGAATGGATGTCAATTTAATGTGGCAAAATGTAAGGTTATGCATTTTGGGATGAAAAGACTAGTAGTAGTATACCACATTGGTGGAACTGTACTCCAGGAGATTGATGAGGCCAGGGATTTGGGAGTGTTGGTGGATAGGGAGTTGAAGTTTAGTGGACACATTGCAAAAGTGGCTAAATCAGCTAATCAAATCACTTGGTTACTGAAGAATACTTTGACAAGCAGAGACAAGAAAGTTATTGTTCCTCTGTATCGAGCCTTGATAAGAACCCCTATCTAGACTATTGTGCCCAGATTTGGGCACCATGGTTTCTTCTTGATGGGGAGGAGGTGGAGAGGATCCGGAGACAAGTGACTAAGATGATAGCAGGTCTATGGAATGAACCTTATGAGAACAGGTTGAAGATTTGCGGGTTGCAGAAATTGGTTGATAGGAGGAAGAGGGATGATATGATTGAGACATTCAAATTACTGAAGGGTTTCTACAAGATTAATTCAGAAGATATTTTTGAGAACAGGACTGGTGGTGGGAGGACTAGGTGTCATCCATGGAAACTGGGCAAGAGTGTGGTTAGCAAGGGTGTTAGAGCTAGGTTTTTTACTTGGAGAGTGGTGATTGAGTGGAATAAGCTGCCAGAGTCTGTTGTGGGTGCCATGACTGTGAATGAGTTCAAAGCGAAGTATGATAGATACTGTGTGAATGTTGAATAGTTGTTCTTGGCATAATGTTAGGGCCTCTCTCGATGAGTCTAAGGACTCCTTGGAGTTGCCCGTAATAATAATAACTTAAAAAGCAACTTGTAATGTAGCACCCTGTCAAATATCTTTTGAAAAACCACAAAAAAAAAAAAAGACATGGCATACCTTAACCTCATCCACTGCTACTGTTACTCTATTGTAAAGGTAACCAGATTACTAAAACTACAACACCCTTTAACAAATCATGCTAGTCTGCATAAATACTATTATCCTCATCTTCCTGATTCTGTATATGAATTCTTACCAATTTCTGCAGTATCTTAGCACCTACAGAAGAAATACAAACAGGCCTATAGTTTACAACCTCCATTTTACCACCAAAACCTTTATGCAATGGTACCAGCTTACCCTCCTTTCACTCTTCAAAAACCTGTTACATTGCAAGACTTTCATTAAACAGCCAAGTTAAGGGCACAGTCAGTTCCACAGCACATTCCCTTAAAATACTTGGTGAAATTCCATGCATTCCCACATGCCTTATTATCATTTAGCTTACTCGGCATTCAGAATAAATACGTTCTTCATTCACTGCTAATGTTTTGCCACTCAATTATCCTTCTAGGAATATAGCCTGATGTACCAGGATGGAACACTCTAATAAAGTAATCATTAAGTAACTCAACTATGTCATCTGTATTGGTCACCCGAGTCACATCTCCATCTAGCAACATTATCTGTCTGCTATAATTTTTTCCTCCTTTTCTCCACATACGTTATTTCACACTACTCATCACTATCTCACATTCCCTGTATTCTCCTATTTTTCCTCTCTCTCCCTCCTACTCTTGTTTGCTTCACATCAGTTAACCTTTCCAGCCTCCTAATTTCTCCTTTCACTTTGTAACTCATTTTTCATATGGTACATCTCCTCTTAGTACCTCTTTCTCTACTCTTGCTTGACCTTCATATATCCAGTCATTACTGTATTCCATTTCCACATGACACTTGTCTTTTCTCCCTTAATCATGCCACTTATCTATCTCTCTCTCTGTCAGCATTCACTTGTTTCTGACACGAGAGCTTCTCTGAGGAAAGGCAATGTGTGAAACTACAAAGCAGGCGAATTATGCACCCTGCACAAGAGTGTGGAGCAGTAGGATGGAATGAGGAGTTAAGTGCAAAGGAGATCAGTGATATTTTGGGCCATGGTCAAAAACTAATCAACAGCAGCAGCAGCAGCTATGTCTGATAACACTCTATTCCAAAGGTTAGATGGTTACATAAAGTGAAAGAATGGCAAGATTAAACAGTCTGGAAGAGAGTATTATGGAAGCAGCATAAGGTGGGAGGCATCATCATATGAATTAAGATATTTATATTATGTCTAATGAGATGTTTTGTTATAGTTGAAAATGATATTATTCAGGACCTCCATGAAGTCCTGAGACTCATCCTGGTAGGTCTGCTGTATGTGAGACACTGTCAAAACACACCTTAAACTCATTCACTTTCTATATTTCTCTTCAATCTGGAGGAGTGAATGAGATTTCAGTCTAGAAAAGTAATCCTAGATTGCTTTTCAGACCCCACATAATGGAGTATGAAGAGCAATCTAAGGTGTTGACTGCAGCGAATACAGTGAGTCGCTTAAGTATTTAATGAACAACTCATTAAAATATTTCATCCTAATGTGTGTAATATGCTGCAAAGCTGAGTTACAGTGGGGAATGGTGGTGAAGGAAGGAGTCTATGAGGGAGTTAAGTAAAGTGTTGATAATGTGATAGGATCCAATGACATATCACGTGTTATTGCAAGGATACCTCAATGGAGTCCTATGACTCATCGTGGGAGACCCAAACTATCAACACAAAATCTATCATACCTCTTCTTGAAAACATTAACAAAGCACTCACAGCTGACTCAGGGAACTCATTCCATTCAGTCATCACACCCTTGCTAACCACACTCTAACCTAACCTAACTTAACTCTAACCAGGAATGACCTCTTAGTCTTCTCTCCTTCCCCTTTTTTGCTTATCAACCAACTTTTGCAATCCACAAACCCTCAGTCAATCCTCATAAGGAGCGTTCCACAGACAACGCACCATCTTGGTCATTCACCTCTGTATCCACTCCACCCTGAGAAACTCAAGTGACCAGACCTGAGCACAGTAATCCAGATGTGGTTGTATCAAGGCTTTATCAAGTGGAATGATAACTCCCTTATCTCTGCTTGTTAGTGTATTCTTCAATAATCATGTCATCCTGTGAGCTACCTGGCTACTTTAGCAATATGCCCTCTAAATTTCAGCTCTCTATGTACTACTACTAATCCCCCCCCAAAAAAAATCTCTGGCTTCATCAATTTCCAGGAGTGCAGTTCCCTCAGTGTGATACACCGCTTGTAATCTTTGTATCCCAAAATGCATAACTTTACTTTTTAATTATATTAAAAATATTTTATTATATTATATTTTTCCCATACTGTCAGTCTATTTAATCATCCTGCAAGCTCTCTATATCACCTTGATTAACTACTATTACTCTACCCAACTTTGCATCTTCAGCAAGCAACTGATTATCTCCCTTCAAATTATTTCTTATATCATCTATGTACAAATTAAACAGCAGTGGTCCAAACACAGAGCCCTGTGGCATACCACTAGTCACTTTTCTCCTGAATTCTGCTCCTCCATATACTACTTTTTGGTATCTTTTATTGGCCACCCTTTTATCCATATTACCAGTTTCACATCCATCACCCATTTGTTGCAATTTGCTTAAGAGTTCTATGTGGTATCCTGTCAAACACATTTGCAAAATTCAGCAGTATTATTATGTAGTCATTCCCTTTATCCAACTCAGTTTTCACTCTATTATAAAAAGTTATTAGATTACTAAGGCATAACTGACCCTTCAGAAAGCCATGCTGCCCCTCATAAAGTATCATTTCCTTATCCACACATTCTCTAATTCTCTTTTTGACCAACTTTTCCAGTTCTTTTACCACCATTCCCAAGATACTTGTATTTTGGGAATGGTGGTAAAATGGCAGTATTTTTATCCTCTTTCCATTCTTTTGAGAACAGAAGGAGGATAAAATTGCTTCATTTCACAAAGGAAGTACTAAACTCTTCAAATTACTGGTCAGTCTTAAACTTTATCACTATCCTCACATTCACTGGTTGTAGCAACATCCAGATAAATATCTCTTTTCATCAGCCTTTACCTCATACTGTCTCAAAACTACTGCTACTATTTCTCTCTTGCAGCTCTCTTTGTTGATGATTGCAAGGCACACAAATTCCCTGCTATCATCATCACTCCCTTTTTCTATTATATTCTCACAGCAGGATTCTCTGAAAGTTAGCATGGACTTGTTATAGTATGGTCATGTTTTCAGTTTACCTACATATTGTCAGGTTTGCTAGACAAAGGAGAAGTACAGTAATCTGGTACAGATACTTTTATGTTAATTATCACTCATGTTGATATTTAAAGGAGAAAACAAATGTTTTGAGATAATAATTTAATGCTATCCTAACCTTCTCGTCTGTTACCGCTAAAGCTCGAAAGCCGTTAATGTGCACATTACCTAGATGATCTGCAGATTAACTGATTTGCTCCGTAAACGTACAGAATCGAGAGTTTTCCACATTTTACCTAGGTAATATGCACATTAATGGCTTCCGTATCATTAAAGTTCAAAAGTTTGTATCTCTCATTTCCTTTCCCTACTCCTTCCCCCCTCTCCCTCCACTTTTAGTTTGGTTTCACCAGTGTCTTGTCGTCGAAAGAAGATGTCCCTGCTGTAGAAATATCTTTACGTCAAACAGCAATAAAACAATCCCTTGGTACTGGGTAGGGTTTCAGAAAATGTGACTGTAAATCTAAATGTACCACAAATAGGTGTGCTTGTCGCAAAAACCAATTGCTATGTGTAATTCAAAGTGTCACCAATCTTTAGATTGCACTAATAAGTAAACATAATTTTATCATATGTTTTGCAAATTCATTTCCTTAATTGTAATAATATTTTAAACTGTTTGATTCTTTGTATTATAGTTTTTTTAATTGCTGTTGTTCCAGCAAAGATCTTATTTTCACTTTAACGAGTGCCTAGTAGGTAATGTGCAGATTATCTAGGTAATTTGAGAAATGAAACAATTTTCGGCACGTTAACGGATCACCCTAGTTAATCTGCAGAATAACTGATTTCTGCACTTTAGCGGTAACACATATACAAAATTTAAGTTAAACAATGCAGTATCTACATATAAACATAATTACTGCAGAGGTTTCAGCAGTACATAAATAGATAACAGTACAGGTTATCTATTTATTTGTATATGCATATACAAAACAAGTCAAGGAAAGCAGTATCTACATATAGTAAGATTACAACAAATGTTATACTAATACATAAAGAGTTAGAAAGGAATTATTATACAGCATATATGCATAAAAATTAAGTTTAACATTGTGGTATTTACATATTAACAAATATTATATACTGTATGTTGTGTATTAACATACAACAGGGTGACACAAATATACAAGATCAAGGCCTACAGTAATACATAATTGGTCAAAATTTAAACTAATGAATAATATGTATGTATAAAAATTAAGTTAAGCAATACAGTAGTTGCATATAAACAAATTTACAGTCAAATATCTGTACAAATTAATTCTTTCTAAAAAATTAAAAACATCATGCAATCTGCCTGAGTCTGCTAGCTTTCCCTGAGAGTATATGGCTTGGTTAGATAGGTGAAAATTTCATTCTCTCTTGTGTAATGTATTGCCACTACCAGAATATGATAAATAGATGTGCATTGCATTTTTCACATATGGGAGGGTCATCAGCTCTCAGTAAATAAGAATGCATAAGGTGACTGTGACCTATGCAAAGCCTAGCAAGAACAACCGCCTCCCTTCTCTTTGTACGTTGACTAGAATGCCTTAATTTCAGGTTTAATGTCATATAATTTGTTTGTCAATGTTTCCTGCCATGTTGACTCCCACTGACCAATTAGCTTTGATCTTATATGCTGTCTGTATATGTCAAACAGTATGTGGAGAAGATATGAGCTGATTTAGCAGCTGCATCTGCAGCCTTATTTCCCATGATTCTCGTGTGGCTGGGAATCCAGCAGAACTAAACATCAAAATTAAGGATTTTCATTTTGTGAAACAGGTGTAGCACCTCATAAAGTACTGAATGTGGATTATACATAGGAGAGGAGAGAAGATAGGAGATAGCCTGTAAAGAGCTCAATGAGTCTGTGTAAATTATACACTTTTGGTAGCAGTTTTCTTTTATATGCACAAATGCAAGCTAAATGGCATGTAACTCTGCTATAATTACTGCAGTCTGGTGGGATCTGATTTGAGATAATGTCAGGAAACACAGTAGCACAGCCAACAGAGGTATTAGTTCTTGAACCATCAGTATATATGGGTAAGTAATCAGCGTGTGCGTTAAACAATTGCAGGTAGATGGATGATGGAGTATAAGATTTCTGTAGCTGACAAAGTGAGAGGTTGCAGGATGGTGTGCAAACCTGCCATGGAGGGATGCTGTTGAGTTTAGTGTAGCTAATGTTGTCAACATTTATACCAACAGCTTGCACAGTTTCTTTAACACGCATACCAAATGGATGTATAGCAGTTTGACATGTGTGATATTGAGCTTTCCAATGCAGAGAGAAGATACTAGTCCATGAATCTGGGAGAGATTTTATTTTTAGGGCATAATTAAGAGATAACTGTTTCCGTTGAAGTGATAGAGCCGGTTCATTTGCTTCAACATAAAGACTTTGAATAGGTGATGTGTGAAAGGCACCAGTAGCTATCCATATACCCTGATGATGGATGGAATTCAACCATCGTAGGCTGCTCTGTCTTGCAGAACCATAGACTTGGGACCCATAATCCAGCGTTGAACATATAAGTGCAAGATAAAGATGGAGCAATGAAGCTCGATCAGCACCCCATTCAGTAGAGGATAGAGTGCGAAGAAGGTGCAAAGTTTTTTTTGCACTTTTCTCTTAGTTGACGAATGTGTGCTAGAAATGTAAGTTTTCTGTCAAAGAAGTCCCAATAACTTGGTTTCTGTAGTTACTGGAATAACAGTATGTCCCATTCTTAATTCAGGATCTGGGTGATGAGTGTGTTTTCGACAGAAGTGTACACAGACACTTTTGTTCTGTTGAAAACCTAAACCCATTATTAAGAGCCCACAAAGAGACATGATCAATTGCTTGCTGAAGTTGTCTTTCAATTACCTTCATGTTACGTGAGTGACAGTAAATTGTGAAGTCATCAACATATAGAGTGTTGTCCACAGTGGGAGGATGCTGTTCAATGATTGAGTTAATTTTAATAGCAAAAAGGGTTCACACCTAAGACAGAGCCTTGGGGAACACCCTGTTCTTGATGATATGGTCGAGATAACATACTTCTTGTTGAAAGTTTATTTTTCACTTGGTCAGACTATAATAAATTTAGTTTAATCCTTTATCCAAGTGTGTGTGCAAACAAAGTTTGTGCCTGAAAGTATCTTCAGGACTGGGGTAAAGTGGTACACCGGGCAACTCCTTGCAAAGGTGGAGCAAGCTGCCAACACTCCTATCTCAGTATCTCCCATGGGAAATACTGAGTTTTCAGGTGCAAACTTTGTTTGCACACACACTTGGATAAAGGATTAAACTAAATTTATTATAGTCTGACCAAGTGAAAAATAAACTTTCAACATCTTTCTCGAAATCCAGAGTAATTTAATAAAAAGGTGGCACACTGTTTGGCAGCTCCTATAGGAGGAGATGACCTTGCTAATGCTTCTGCCTTGGTATCTCCACTTGGGCCTGGTTCCCACTGAAGAGACCTCAATAAAGGTCGAAACTAGTCTGGGTAGTGGCCCTTCCTTTAATGCATAACATTATACATATCTGCAAGGAGATGTGTTTTGCATTATGGGAGATACTGAGGAGTGTTGGTAGCTTGCTCCATCTTTGCAAGGAGTTTCCTGGTGTTGTACCACTTTACCCCAGTCCTGAAGATACTTTCAGGTGCAAACTTTGTTTGCACACACTTCGATAAAGGATTAAACTAAATTTATTATAACATACTTCTTATTCTGCCTTGGAAAGTTCACCTGGACAGAAAGTTTTTAATAAAAACATGGAGGTGTTCTTTGAGACCTATGTTATAGAAGTCTTTTAATATGCCATATCTCCAGGCTGTGTCATAAGCTTTTTTCCATGTCAAAGAAAACTGAAACGAGATGCTCTCGCTTCAGAAATGCATCTCTTATACAAGTTCCTAAACGAACCAAGTGGTCTAAAGTTGAACAATGTCTATGGAAACCACACTGTGTACTGGAGAGAAGACTGTTGCTTTCTAAATACCAGAGAAGTCTGACATTAACCATTTTCTCTAGTATCTTACAAAGACAGCTGGTCAGAGCAATGGGTCGATAATTATTTGCTTGTGTTGGATCTTTTCCTGGTTTTGGGATAGCAATGACAATTGACTTATGCCAAGAATTTGGAAACTCTTCCACTGCACGTATTCTATTGTATAATAAGAGAAGAAGATTCATAGAAGATGATGGTAGATGTTTTATCATTTCATAATGGATATCATCAGGCCCTACTGCATTAGGGTGAGATTGTAGGAGAGCTCTTTTTAATTCCTCCTTAACAAATGGCTGATTATATGGCTGAAGAATGTTGGTAGAAAAATTAATCCTTTGTTTCTCTTGCTACTCTTTCAGTATTAAAAGTTCAGGGGAATATGAAGCTGCTGCTGAGATTCTAGCAAAAGTTTTCTCCCAAAGTGTCTGCAATAGCTTTGAGATCAGCAATAACACTTCCATTATGGTCTAAGTTAGACAAACAATGTGTACTATATCTGCCTTTCATTTTCTGGATTTTATCCCATACAACATTTGATTAATTGGTGTAGTAAATTGGATCCATGATTGTTTTTGACTCTGACGTCTCGCATAATGTGCTTTGGCCTCGAGCATGCTTGAAAGCTATTAAGTTTGATGTGGTGGGTTATCTACGAAATATGCCCCATGCTTTGTGTTGAACTTTTTTGTCTGTCTGACATTCTGGGTTCCACCAAGGCTTTGGATAGAATGGAAACCGAGATGATGTTTTCGGGATGGAGGCTGCTGCTGCCTGGACAATGCACTCTGTTATATGCTTTACCGCTTCATTGATAGGCATTTGACTGATAGTATCAGCATTAAATTTTGCAAGATGAGAAAAACTATTCCAATCAGCTTGGTCAATTTTCCCTATAAGTATTCATGTGGGTGGACATTGTGCATAGAACAGGGAAGTGATCGCTTCCGTATATGTTCTCTTCAACATCGCACGTGAGCAGTGGAAAGGGAACAGATTGTAAGATCAATTGCAGAATATGAACGGGTAGGCATACGAAAGAAAGTATTAACTTTATTATTTAAAAGGGAGAGGTTATTATTATCAAGGACTCTTTCAATGATTCGACCTCGTCTGTTAGTGTTGGCAGTACCCCACAGAGTATTGTGACCATTAAGGTCACCCATCAAAAGTATGGGTTCAGGCAGTTGCAAGATAAGATTGTCAAGATCAATTTCATTTAACTCGACACTCGGTGGTAAATAAATTGAACATACTGTAACAAGAAATCCCACAGAGAGCCGAATTACTACTGCTTCCAGAGTAGTATTAAGCTGGACATGGTGGAAAGGAATATGACTACCCACTAGGATAGCTACTTCTCCATGAGCAGGACCACCTCCAGTTCTGTCCTTACGTACGACAGCGAAATTCCTAAAGGTACGGTCCTCATAGGGTCGTAAACAGAAACAGAAAGGTTTGTGTTTCTGCAACGACATCTTGATATCATCAGTATTCTGGCAAATCCCACAACAGTTCCATTGTAAAAATTTTCCTATTGTCTTTGATTTTATTGACTTGTCTGGTTTTCGGGAGGGTGAGGACTTACCTTTGTCAGATTTATATTTATCCATTGTTTTAGGGAAGTATGGACGGCCAGTTGCCATCTCTTCCTCTGGTAGAGTGTACAAAACATCAAATGTGTTAGGGTCGGTTGGTAGGTTTAGTTTACTTTCAGTAGGTACCAAGATATCCATTTTTTCTGTGTGAGTGTCTGGTGGCTTATCTTTGAGTGATAGCTCTGCCATAATTTTTTTGATAGGTGAGTTTTTATCGACTGGGACCATTTTTGAAGTTTTCTCTGGAGTAAGGCCATGGGTCTTGTGATTAATGCTCTCAACAGAGAAGCACTTGCGATCATAAAGTTCAGGTATGGTGAAATTATCATATGGTGGAACAGACATACGTTTGAGTTGCTGTTGGCACTTTTTTAATTGTTACTTTTTCAGCATAAGAGGATCTCAGATCAGGTGTAATGGTGGCCAGCTTTTTTTTTGCATCCTGATATGTTTGTTCTGTTTTAATTTTTCATATCTCTTTTTCATCTTTCCATTTCTGACATGCAAGAGAGTAAGCTGGATGATCTCCCTGACAGTTGACACATTTAGCTTTTTTTGCACAGCAAGATTTGTTATCATGTTCTTTACTACCACATCAAGCACAGGTAGTAGAACCACGACAGGCAGTTTGGACATGTCCATATCTCTGAAATTTAAAGCATCTCAGCAGGTTAGGGATGTATGTTCTAACAGGACAGCTGAGATACCCTGCTTTTACAGATGTTGGAGGCCTAGGTGTATTAAAAGTAAGGATGATGTTCTTAGTTGAACCAAGGTGACCATTCCTACATATCAGGATGCACCTCATACCCATCACTCCTTGATCTTTAAGCTCTGAACATATCTCCTCATCAGGAACATCAAGGAGATCCCATTCTGACATCACTCCTCTACTGGAATTGAGTGTTCTATGAGGTGTTACTGCGATTTGTATTCCGCCCATTGTTGTTGCTCTCAGTAGCTTCTTGGAATGTTGCTGACAGTGTTTCCACGAAGATATCACCAGAACACAATTTCTTAACAGTTTTGGGAGGTCCTGCCAGTCCTTCTAAACCTTTTTGAATAAAGAAGGGTGACATTTTCCCAATTCGTTTTTCACTTGTTGCATGAATGATTAAAAAGGTTGATGCATTTATGTTAGTATCCGATATCTTTTGTTTCTGTTTCCATATGCTGTATATATGGTATCAGTACTTGATTGGGACTTTGTTAGGGTCCCTGAAACATTTGAGGATGAAGGATTCATGCTCAAGCAGCTTTTAGTTTGGTGCCAGAGCTCCCCACCCACCACAAAGCCACACATGGATGCCCACTATCCAGCAAGAGCAAAGGCAGGATGGGGATAGATAGTCATTTAGTAGCCTGGTTACAAGGCCAGTTGACTAATAGGAGCCGGCGAGTTGTGTGTGAAGGTACAGTGTCTCAAAAAAGGAAGGTGACAAGTGGAGTACCACAGGGTTCTGTTCCAGGACCACTGTTTAAAAGAAATTTAAAAGAAAGCCCTTTGAATAAAAATAACAAACATGTTTATAGTTTTGACCACTGGAGTGTATTGTAATCGCAGTTGAAACTTTCGAGTTGGGTGACGGACGCAACAGTTTTCTTGTGGCAACTGTTGAAATCGGAGTGTGTCAAAAGTTGCATGATGGAGCAAAGAGCTGTGATAAAATTTTACTGTAAATTAGGAAAAACTGCTCCGGAAGTGTACCAAGACCTAAAATGCGTTTACAGTGATGACCTAAGCC
This sequence comes from Typopeltis vanoorti, assembly GCF_054136105.1. NCBI lineage: Eukaryota > Metazoa > Arthropoda > Arachnida > Uropygi > Thelyphonidae > Typopeltis > Typopeltis vanoorti. The sequence continues at coordinate 84,951,422 of NC_143570.1, forward strand.
CTGCACAGATGATCCACTGGTTTTCAATGTTTAAAGAAGAGATGGAGTCCCTGAAAGGATGAACCACACTGTGGATGACCAGTTATCTGCAAGGACAAATGAAACTGTGGTGAAAGTTAGGGAAATTGTTGCCCATGACAGGCGAATAATTACTAGGCTACTCGCTGTACAGCTTGGTCTCGGCAGGGAAATGGCCAGATAAATCTTAGAAAGAGATTTGCACAAGAGAAAGATATGTTCGAGGTTTGTGTACACATTGACACACGAACAGACAGAGCACTGGGTTGCATGTCAGAATTTCATCCATGCAGCTGATTAAGTTGTGTTGAAAAGAATTGTCACCAGTGATGAAAGTTGGTGTTTTCAGTTTGATCTGGAAATGAAATGGCCTGGAACGGTCTCCTGGAAGAAGAAAGTCGGGTTGCAAAAATCATGTCACGACAATGGTCACTGTTTTTTGCGACACTGCTTCAATTATCTACAACAAATTTGTTCCTGAAGGCACTACAATGAGCGGTCAGTATTATTCAGGAGTAAAGCAATGTTTATGCATACGTATTCGACATGTCAGGGAAGAACTGTTCTGCAACAACAATTGGTTGTTGTGGAATAAGACAACCAATTGTGTTGGATTCCAAAACACGACAACGTGCCCGTGCACTGTGCATTGCTTGTGAAACAGTTTCTGGCTTCGAAGTTGATCGGTGTGATCATTCCCCCTATTTACCGAATTTGACTCCACAGACTTTCTCACCTTTCCAAACATGAACTGTGCCTTGAATGGGGGGTATGACTTGGAGAAATTTCTCCTTTGAAAATTTTAAAATTGCATGACACACAATCCCTTACCTGTGGAATGTCACAGTGCAACCAACTGGAAATATGGATAATCCTTAGTTTTTGAATTAATCCATTTTTTAGAAGGCACTCTTTCCTTTTCAACGGTCTGTTTTTTAACATTGAAGTCTATGGGAGACCGCTGTGCATGTCGTGATGTGTTAGCAGGCGACTCATCCTCGTTCGCAAGCGGAAGTGACGTCACCGGAAGGGGGATGAAGTGGATGTTACAGCAGGCAGACATCACAGTGACGCACCGATCTGTAGAGGAGGATACGCATAACGGTACTGACTTGATGGGTGAAGCATAAATGCTTTGCATATTCCCCTTTGTCTGAAAAGGAAAGTTCTTTGATGGAGAAATTATTGAGCTTGCCCTGAAAGGCCAGTGAGATTAGCTGTGTTTAGCAGAGCATAGAATTGACTTGGGTCTTTTGTATTTGCAGAAATCTGCTTCATTGTAGTCTGAAGCTTGCTTGATCAGTGGGTTCGGATGATTAATTGTCTTGATGAACAACTTTTCAGCTAGGTTGTGAAGGAGGGATTTGATGTAGGGAATGTTGACTTCTCTGTGAATCTGGGAGTTTCTGATAAACCATGGGGCATCTAAACTGATTCTTAGACATTTGTTTTGTATTCTCTGCAGCTTTTGAATATTTGTTTCCGAAGTATGACTCCAAGTAGGAGATGCATAAGTTATGACTGGACGTATCACCATCTTGTATATGAGTAGTTTGTTCTTAGTATCCAGTTTACTTTTTCTGTTGATCATGGGGTAGAACTGTGCTATTACTTGGGATGTCTTTGAACTTATGTTTTTTATGGCTGGTGAATTGTATTTTTTTTGTCGAGAATTACGCCGAGATATTTGACTGTATTCTGCCGTGGGATCTTAACTCCTAGTAAGTGTATACCTTCCTTGATTTGGGGCTTCTTTCTAGTGAACAGTATGGCTGAACTCTTCTGTGGGTTTGCTTGGATCCTTCAGTCCATCAACCATTTCTCTAGTGTGCGAATACTGTTTTGGGGTCTTTTGATAGCTAGTTTGAGGCTGAGAGATCTTGCTAATAATGCAGTATCATCTGCATATAATGCAGTGATTGTTGAGCTTGGGTTTTGAGGGATATCAGCTATATAGATAGAAAACAGCAAGGGGGCCAGGAGTGAGCCCTGCAGCACTCCTGCCAGGATCTTGTGTCTGGTTGACACAGTTTCATTTATTTTGACTTGCATGTATCTGTCTTTCAGGTATGAGTGAATTATTTTAACTAGATTAGTAGGCATATTGAATGTGATGAGCTTGTAGAGAAGACCCTGGTGCCACACCTTATCAAAAGTCTTCACAGCATCTAAGGAGACCGCAGCTGTGCGAAGGTTCCGGTTCAAGCCTTCGGAGATGAATTCGATCAGTCTGTGGATCTGCTGAACGGTGGTGTGGTTTTTTCTAAATCCAAATTGCTCATTCGGAATTATACCTAGTTTAGCCGATTCTGATTGAAGCCTTGTAAGGATTACTTTTTCTGCGATCTTTCCAAGGCTGAACAGAAGGCTGATAGGTCTGTAGCTTTCAGGGAGCTGGGTGTTTTTTTCCAATCTTTTTGATTGGCGTGACATCCGCTACTTCCATGTTAAGGGAAAATACTTGAGTCTGAGGATGGCATTAATTATGTTGACTAGATGTACAATGGCTTTTCTGGGGAGTAGTTTGATTATTTTGTTTGTGATTCCATCTGAACATGGAGCTTTATTATTGTTCAGGTGGGTTATGATATTTATAACTTCTGTTGGAGAAGTTGGTGTGACTGGTTCTAGGTCATCCTTTTGTTGTGTTACCGCCAGCCTGACTCAGTGATGAATCTTGTAATGAGATTGATGTTCAAATTTTCATAAGAGGGATTGCATTGAGTTTCCAAGCTGTCTGCCAGAGCCTCTGCCTTTTCCTTGTCAGTATGGGCTATTCCCTTCTTGGTCTGAATTGGGGGTAAAAGTTGCCTTTTAGTGCAGAGGGTTCTCAGGAACTTCCAAACGGAGTTGTCGTCTGGGTTTAATTTAGTTAGCTTAGATTCCCATTCTTGGTTTCGATGTTTTTGGAGGGCTTCTCGGACTTGTCTGTTTAATTTATTTCAAATTTGTTTGATCTTACAGGGCTCTTGTGTTACGGTACCTCTTTCTGGTTTTGTTTTTCAGTCTGATTAAATCCATGATTTCCTCGGGGATCCGACCACTAGGGTGAAAGACTGTAGTTTGGGTAACTGACTTTATTGCTTTTTTGATTTGAACTGGTAAGGTTGTTTGCAGCAAATTCTATCTCCTCTTTAGTGTGAATAGCAGGGACTGGGCCAATGTGATCAGGGAGAATTCTGGAGAGTTTGTCCCAAGAAATGACAGAGTGGGGAGGGGAGAATTGTTCTTGTGTACCAAGTTGAAGCAGAATAGGGTTATGATCAGATGAAAGTTCATTTAATGTTTCCAGCTGATATTGGTATCTGATGTTTTTGAGGATGACTATGTCAAGTACATCTGAGCTTCCAGCTGAGCTGTGATGGGTGGGCTCTGTGGGTCCAGCTACAACAATAGAATTTTGTGCTGAGTAACGGTTGGGAGTTCGACCTTTGTTGTTGATTGTGGAGCTATGCCAGGCTGTATGTTTGCATTAAAGTCACCGGCCATGATGATAGATTCTGTGAAGCCGAGAATGGTGTCCAAGTCAGATACCAGTAATGGAATGCTGGGTGGATTATATACAGCATAGATTTTGATATTGCCAGCATTGTTGGTATGAACTTCAATGTCTGTTATCTCTAGGTTCTTGGTTTGTGGAGTTGTTTGTTGGAGTTATTAGCTGGTCTGAGATGTGTTTCATTTACTAGTATTATGTCAGGATTGTGTCTGTGGGTGAACTCTTGCAGTTCTAGGATTTTGTTACTAAGTCCATTGGCGTTCCATGCAGTGATCATGAGAGAGTTGGGATGGATTGTCTTTCTTTTTCTTATTGAGAGCTGTCAGAATTGAGTGGGTACCTTGTAGGAATATTTTCGTGGAGGATGGCGAAGGATTTGGTCTGCTGAATTCTTGTAACATGGTAGCTAGTGAGACAGTTAATACTGATGTTAGATTTGAGCTAATTTGATCATGGGGTGGAGCAGTCTTTGTTCATGCTGCTTCTGCATAACTTTTGGGCATTTGTTTCCTTTCCTGAGTTGTCAAGATGGAGATAATTTGGACTGGGGTGCAATCTTCACAGCTGTCTTGAGCATCTCTGAAATGTGTTGGAAGGGTAGTTTTTGCTAACCCTCAATTATTTGGGTGTGTAATGCATCCCTTGTAGTTGGCAGGGTGAGGTCCTCCACAGTTGGTGCATTTAGCTGGTGTGGATCTTGGCTTGGCACACATGATGGTCTGGTGGCCCTCACCACATTTTGAACACCTGTGATTTACCTTGCAAAGTTTTTGGGTATGGCCGAACCTATGGCACTGCCCAGCTGACGACTTTTTCCTTAGTGGCTCAGTAGAAATTCTGAGGCCACAGATCGCAGTCAGTTCATATATCTCTTTCTGTGCCTTGTCAATTTCTATGAGTACCAGTGGCATCGGCCGTTTATCTGACCTGAGCATTCTGCTCACTTTTACTGGTGTTAGGCCCCGACTCATGAAGTCAGCAGTGATTTCTTCACAGGTGACACCTTCGGTTACCCCGCGAAGTACTACTTTGAGATTCTTTTCACTGGGTAAAGCAAAAGTGTGATAAGGAAGACTTTTGTTATCCATCAGTTTTGTTAATTGTCAGTGTAGTCACTGTAGTCAGTGACTAAGGCTGGCTGGATTTTGACTCCTTCATCTTGATTTTTAGCCCAGGGATATGAGATTTTATGTTCCCTAATGACTGATGTGACAGTGGTCCATTTGTCCTTGTCCCTTAGTATAATAGGTGGAACCTTTTTGGTGTTCCTTGGGACATCTGGTGTTGGTGAGTCTTCATCCATCTGGTCCTCTGCAGTTCTTCTTTTGTTAGAATACTCTCCCTGAGAGTTGTTTTGACAGGGGGATTTTGGTGACAGAGCAGCAATTAGTTCATCTTGTGAAATCTCATTCTCCTCTTCATCCTGATCATTAGAGTGAATGTACCGTTTTATAAAACCCGGCCAGTCAGATTCGAGCTTGCCTATTATGAGTTTCAGTACCTCTAGGGACTGCTCCTTATTAAGGATCTGGATCTGCTCTTTGATGTTTTCCATATCAAAGTGGTGATTTGCTGCCAGCAGAAATTGTGACAGCAGTACGAATAATCCCGCAGGGCTAGGGGCATGCCAGCAAAGTATCCTGTAGACCTGGATGGACTACTAGTAGTATATAATCCCGCAGGGTTTGAAGCCTGCCAGCAAAATTCCCATAGACTGAGTTGGTCTACTAGCAAATTTAGTCTTGCTGCGACCTACTAATTGGGGAAAGGAGTATCAGTATCACCCTTGGCCACACTTCGGAAACCTACCTCCCTATAAAACCTTAAATCCACCACTGGTCCTCATTGCGGGTGGGGCCTGCTGGCCATTTGACCTTTTGCACGTTTCATGCAGAGGGGGAGACAATAGGAATCAAACTGCGCCAGTGCAATGTGAGATTACTGAGAAACCTTGTATGCAATGTAATCAGGCTCAGTCTAAAAAAATACGTCCGTTCACATCAAAATCCAAAAGCAGAATCATTCGTAGAGAAGGCTAGCGTCTCGCTAATGGAATAATTGCGCCCGCCGATTTTGAAATGGACATTCCCTTACCAGAGGAACTGAACTTACGTAGGATATAAAGAAAACAGCTATAACACAAATAAGAAGCATTTTTGCTGGATGTCACCACATATGAAACCTGTTAGTGAAGCTCCGTATCTTTCGTAATATTACCGGTGCTAGAAGGGCATGTGCGACGGAACTAAATATATATTATGCACGATGCGATGTTGTCGGTTGTATAGTCGTCGATACCATCAATAAAACACTTAACAAACACAAGCAGCACTCTAGAGGATATAAATAAAACCACCATACCAGAAATGAAGTAAAAATCAGTTGGGTATTCGTTTCGTGTTTGCTATCGCCACACAAACACTACACATCATTACTCCATATTTTTTGCTACTGTTACGGTACCGTCGCTGGAGGGAAAATGCAGCCGAACATCGTATCCGCCATACGCAGACAACGTCGGTACAATTGCTGGATGTCGTGGGCAACTAATTAAGAGAGGACAAAGTTAGATTTCTTTACATAAACGAATGCGCACGAACAGCAACTAACTCCCTACAGCTAGCAACCACGTGGGTGAAGATGGCCATGGCGCTTTGGGTCAACGTTTTCGGACGATTATAGAGCAGCATTTACAGAGCGCTGCACATGAGATAGTGTTAATATCACATTTTAATCTACGAAGTGCTTAATTAACAATTGCATTTGAAATTGTGAATTCATACATTAAATATGCCAGGGATCGTTCTGTGTGTGTGTATATATATATATACACACACACACACACACACACACACACACACACACACACACACACAGGGTGTCCCAAAATTCACGCAAGAAGTAATTTTGATAGAAAGCACAGGTTTTTAATTAAAAATTGTAATTTCTTATTGATTCATAAAGTATACAGCATACGGTTATGCATGGAATAAGTGTGAAGAATTTTTGTCATTACTTAGTACAACATGGCCAAAAATTATAGGAATTAGCGAAACTTGGTTAACTAAGAATGATATAGTTATTGGGATTGAATGTAAAGGGTACAGTATTTTCAGGCAGGACAGAGATGACAGAATGGAGGGAGGGGTTTTATTAATGATAGACGAAACATTAAAGCCAAAAAAGATAGAAGTACCTCACTGTGACAGGTATGTAGAGGGCAGTTCATTAGAGGCTGTTTGGTGTGAGATAGAGATTAACAAGGCGAAATATGTAATTGGTTGTTGCTATAATCCAAGGGGAATAAGGGAGAATGTAGATAGCATGTATTGGCAAATTAGCACAATTAGTAAAGGTCAAGTAATTATTATGGGGATTTTAACTTTGGGGACATAGATTGGGGGAAGGAATGGTCACAAGGAACAAAGGAAATGGAGTTTATACAATTGTTAAGAGATAATTACCTGAGACAGCATGTGATGGAAGGGACAAGAAATTCTAGAGTGTTAGATCTGGTCATAACATCGGAGAACATATTAATAATAATTTAGTTACAATGTCTCCACTTGGGGAAAGCGATCATGTGGTCTTGACCTGGGAGATTGAAAGACGTACTGAATATTCTATTAAGAATGGGTATATGTGGAATTACAAGGCTGGTGATTATGGCAAGCTGAGAAGTCAGCTTTCAGCTGTATTATGGCATGAGAAATTAAAGGGGAGAGATGTTGATGGTGCGTGGGAGATTCTCAAGGAGTATTTGAAGAAAGTTGTATCAGACTGTATTCCCAGAGTCAAAAGGAGAAATCAAGTAGGAGTAAAATGGATGACTAATACTATTAAACAAGAGTTGCAGATAAAGAAAAGGTTGTGGAAGACATAAAGAAAAAGGTGATGAGCGTTCCAATGAGCAATATAAGGTACAGGCAAAGAGAGTAACCTGTATAGTAAGGAAAGCCAAAACTAATTATGAGAGGAAGCTAGCTGATGAATCCAAAAGAAACCCTAAAGAGTTCTTTCGCTATGTGGCTAGTAAAAGGAAGAATATCGATGGAACGATTACTTTAAAAAGTGTTGATGGTAAGGAAATTACTGAAGCTAATCAAATAGTTGAGTTGCTTAGTGATCATTTCGCAAAAGTGTACCATCTTCGTAGTGATAGTGCAGTGTCAGATGTGCCATTGACTAATGAGAGTATAGAGATAGATGAAATTGAGGTGCATAATATATTAAAGAACCTTAATGCTAACACTGCCATTGGGTTAGATGGCATATCGGCCCATGTGTTACGAGAATGTGCAAGAGAATTAGCAACTCCTCTAACCAGGATGTTTAATTTAAGCCTCAGTTCTGGTAAAGTGCCAATAGAGTGGAAAGAGGGGAAAATAGTTCCATTGCACAAGGGAGGCTCTAAGACTGATGTTACAAATTATAGACCAATCAATATATCTGGAGTGGTGGTTAAGATTTTGGAGAAATTAGTTAAAATTAGAATTCAGGACTGGGTGGACAGCAATATGATACTTTATAAGGGGCAACATGGTTTTGTGAAAGGTAGGTCTTGCCTAAGTAATTTGCTTACGTTCTATAATAAAGTAACAGTAGAGTTGGATAAAGGAAATCCTTACTCAGTGATACTGCTTGACTTTGCAAAGGCTTTTGACAGGATTCCACATGGAACTCTGTTACATAAATTAGAGCAAATGGGTTTGGATCCGATGATGGTGATTTGGATTAAAGGATGGCTGGCGGACAGATATCAAATAGTGGTTTACGGAGGAGCTGAGTCCAGGAAAAGGCAAGTGACTAGTGGTGTACCTCAGGACTCAGTTCTTAGTCCTCTATTGTTTAATTTGTACATCAATAATATTGGAAATACCTTGAATGGAAATATCCATTTGTTTGCTGATGGTGCAAAATTGGGAAGAGCGATAATCAATTCAAATGATGTGGATATTTTACAGGATGACTTAAATAGGCTGACGCTATGGACTGAGGTAAATGGCTGTCAGTTCAACATGGCTAAGTGTAAGGCGATGCACTTCGGGAGGATGGCATCGCATGCTGTTTACTATATTAACGGAACTGAACTGCAGGAAGTTGATGAGACAAGAGACTTGGGAGTTATTGTGGACAGAGAACTTAAGTTTAAAGGGCATATTGCTAAGATTGCCAAAACATCACATCAAATTACATGGTTGTTGAGGAACACACTAACAAGCAGGGATAGGGAAGTTATTATTCCACTCTATAAGGCATTAATAAGGCCGCATTTGGACTATTGTGCACAGATCTGGTCGCCAGGATTTCTTGGTGATGCGGAAGTGGTTGAGAGGATTCAGAGGCGGGTTACAAAGATTGTTGCAGGTCTGTGGGATGTTCCCTATGAGGATAGATTGATGATCTGTGGGCTCCAAAAACTATCTGATAGATGTAGGAGAGGAGATATGATAGAGGTATTTAAATTGTTAAAGGGATTTTACAGTATTGATGCTGATGATATTCTTAAGACCAATGCAGGATGTGAGAGAATGAGGGGCCATCCCTGGAGATCGTGTAAGAGTGTGGTTAACAAGGGTGTTAGGACTAGATTTTTTACTTGGAGGGTTGTGAATGGGTGGAATGCTTTGCCAGAACTGGTTGTGAATGCTTCAACTGTGAATGAATTTAAGGAGAGGTATGACAGGTATTGTGTAAATAATGGTTAGTGTGTCAATGTCGGGTCTCCCGCGATGAGTCTTTTGACTCCATGGAGACACCGTTGAAATATTAATAATAATAGCATATCGGGTAAATATCCTCCACGGCTTTGCTGGCACATACGCATTCTTTTGCGAAATTTTCCATGACCGTTTTGAATAAATGTGGCTGAATTTCGTTGATACAGCGCTCAATTTCCTCCTTCAAGGCGTGGGTGGTCGTGGGCTTGTTGGCATAAACCTTAGATTTCAAAAAACCCAAAAGAAAAAAGTCCAATCCAACGTTGTTAAGTCACATGATCTGGGCGGTCAATTCTGATCACCAAAACGGGAAATTACACGACCAGGAAATGACTCATGCAGAAATTGAATTGTTTCTCGGGCTGCATAGCATGTGGCACCGTCTTGTTGAAACCACATGTCGTCCACGTCCATATCTTGCAATTTAGGCACAAAAAACTGGATTATCACGTCGCGATAGCGAGCACCATTAACTGTTATTGCCTTACCAGCCGCATTTTCGAAGAAGAATCGACCGATGATGCCTCCAGCCAAAAATCCGTACCAATGAGTGACACGTTATGGATGCATTTGTTTCTCAACGATCACTCGTGGATTTTCTGAAAACCCCAAATGCGACAATTTTGTCGATTAACGAAGCCATCAAGATGAAAATGAGCCTCATCACTGAAGATGATTTTGTTCGAAAAATAAGCTTCCACTAGTTGTTGTTGTTCCATAATCCATTCAACGAACTCTCTTCGCTGTGTGTGGTCAGTAGGCTTCAGTTCTTGAGTCAATTAAACTTTGTAAGCATAAAGATGCAAATCTTTCGTGAGAATACGCTGTAGAGAGCTTATCGAAATGCCCAATTCAAGACCACAGTGCCGAATTGATGTTCCTGGACTCTGAGCAACACTTTCACGAACTGCTTCGATGTTTTCTGTTGAACGACTTGTTGAAGGACTGCCAGAGTGTATAAGATCACTAATTGATCCAGTTTCCTTGAATTTTTTAATTAATCTTTTCACAGTTGATGAAGTTAAATCACTATTACAACCGTATTTTGTACGAAAATTGCGAACTGTAGCTGCCAAACCTTCATTATTTTTAAAATATTGCTAAACAATGAAAATGCGTTGTTCTTTCGTGTAGCGCTCCATTTTTAATAACCCTGAACTGTCAGCTGTCACGCTGTCTTTATATATATATATATATATATATATATATATATATATATAGAGAGAGAGAGAGAGAGAGAGAGAGAGAGTTTTTCACCTTGGGTATAATATATGTTAAAGATACCAACTATTTTAATAAACCTGGTTTTAATCCGAGGATTAAAACCAGGTTTAAAATAGCTTGGTATCTTTAACACACACACACACATATATATATATGGAAAGTTTTTTTATCTTGGGTATAATATACATTAAAGATACCAAGCTATTCTAAATATAAACCTGGTTTTAATCCATTTCCCAAGTAAGCAAACAGACAAGTAAGTCAAGTTTGCGCATATCTAAGTCACCCAGACTTTCAAACTTGACTTACTTGTCTCTTTGCTTACTTGGAAAATGGATTAAAACCAGGTTTATATTTAAAATAGCTTGGTATCTCTTTAACACACACACACACACACACACACACACACACACACACACACACAAATATATATATATATATATATAATTTGTTAAATCATTTTGCTACTGGAAAAACAATATAAAATACTTGACTGATATTTAAATATAAGTTGTTAAATTAAATGTAATTACATATTTCTGTAACCAGAGCAGAGCAAGTGACTTTCAATGATGCGTTACTCTGGAGCGCATAGAAATCTACCACTCCCACTACTACAACTCGTACAGAAAAGCAGTAGATTTTATAAATTGAGCAATCTTTTAAAGCTATTTTGATTCCGTGTTGAGGATATAAATTTTTTCCGTCATCAGAAATAATGAATATAACTAGTATATCAATCAGAAAATCTGCGCTCGAAACCAATAGCTAAATTAATAATACATATAATTTAATATAGTTTTTATCATGCCTCGGGCCGCACAAAACCACGTTACGAGCTGCATGCGGCCCGCGGTCCTGTTGTTGGTCACCCATGAGTTAAGGTATCAAAATCGGAGGGGAGCAGATCAGTTTTTTTTTTCTTCTCTCTCTCTCTCTCTCGTGCGAAAAGAGGTACAGCAATACCAGGTGACTGTGGTATTATTACCAGTCAACAACAGCATTTTACATGTAAGTTCTTAAGAAAAAACATGCACAATGTTAGTTCTCAGGAACATTAGAACATTGTTAGTTTAATAAGCAGATAAATGGGGATATCAGTGCGATGAGCAGGCAGATGAATGAGTGTATTAGCGCTGTCCCGCTGACATCCCCATTCATATATCTACGAAGTGATTAACAGTTGCGTTCGTGCACTTAAAGATGTCTGTCTGTAATTAAAATGGAGATGTTTTAGATCCTTTTGTTGAAATTTATGCTAATATTCAAATTGACAATAATACAAAATATGAAGCAAAAGCATTAGCTTTGAAAATTAAAGATTGTGGATGTTTGTGTTCACTTATAATCTTTTATGCAGGATCAATGTAGCGAGTGAAATTATTCAGAATCCAAATAGAAATTTAACTGAATCACAAAACGCATTAAACAATGTAATCCACTCTACTAAAAAATTGAGATCGGAAATGTGAAAATCTTAATGTTATACTTGAATCGACAAAAATCAAGAAAACTAAAGTGTTAAATGATTTAATTTTTCATACATTTCTTTTTCCATTACAAAATAAACGTTTCTTGTTATTGTGCAATTTTTCTAATTAGTGTGTTCATCTTTAGTTATGATAGCAGTAATCGGCAACTTATGTATCTGTAATTCTAGTCTATATGCATTTTTGTATGTTTTACGATTTTGGCTGTGTTGGTAAATAAACAGTCGATGTTATGATAACAGATTCTTCTTCGTAATGAAATTATTTAATGGTAGTATTAAATTTGCTGTCTTTTATTCTTCGAATCCGTACAAAAGAACAAAACTTCTTTCATTTACTGGAGATGTAACTGCAGAATTTTCAAATGCTAGTTTGGAAAATCATCAGATTATAATACATTATGATACATATAAGCTTTTGTTTACCTTCCTTTGAAAATGCCATTATATGGATCGTCATGCTTCAGTTTTAGAAACGAGGGTTTCTACTTTTATGGACAGGAAATAAAGTTACCAATAATACCAATAACATTACTGACAGGATGGGTGAAGCACAAGTGCTTTTCATATTCCCCTTTATCTGTAATGAGAGTTGTTTGGGAGTGGGAGATTTGTGAGCAATTAAGCTCGCCCTCTGAGGGCAGTTGTGTTAGATGTGATCGGTTGAGAGAAGAATAGCCTTCGGTCTTTTGTGTTTGCAGTCATCAGTCTCGTTGTAATTGACAGCTTGTAATATTAGTTGGTTTGAATGTGAACTTGACTTCACAAAGAATTTTTCTGCAAGATCACGAAGAAGGGTGGAGATGTATGGAGTGCCGGTTTCTCGGTGAATCTGTGAATTTCTGACGAACCATGGTGCATCCAGGATCATCCTAAGGCATTTATTTTGGATTCTCTGTAATTTTGAAATGTTTGATCTTGAAGTGTGACTCCATGCTGGTGAGGCATAGGTAATGACTGTATTACCATCCGGTAAAGAAGCAATTTATTATGTAGGTTCAATTTGTTCTTACGGTTGATCAATGGGTAGAGCTTAGCTATGACTTTGGAAGATTTGGAGCAAATGAGATTGATGTGTTTGTTGAAAAGGAGTTTCTTATCCATTAATACCTCAAGATATTTGGTCTCTGATTGCCATGGGATCTTTTGACCAGACAGCAGGATGTCTTCTTTGTTGCAGATTTTTCTTCTTGAAAACATTATGGCTGAGCTTTTGAGGGGGGTTCACTTGACTCCTCCAGTTGGTGAACCAGTTTGCTAGCTCATTGATACTTCCTTGGAGTCTAGTGATTGCTAGCCGAGGGCTGAGTGATCTAGCTAGAAGAGCGGTGTCGTCGGCATAAAGTGCTGTAGTAGTTGTTCTTGGATTGAGAGGAATATCTACCATGTAAGTTGTGAAAAGTATTGAGGCCAGAAGAGAACCTTAAGGTACTCCTGCCAGAATTTTGCGCCTTGAAGAAACAATTACTTTGAGTTTTACTTGCATGTTTCTTTCATTGATATATGAATATATGAGTTTCACTAGTTTAATTGGGACATTGTTTTCAATTAGTGTGAAGATAAGGCCTTGATGCCAGACCTTATCAAAGGCCTTGGCAACATCCAAAAACACAGCAGCAGTGTGAAGGTGCCAGTTAAAACCATGAGTGATATGTTCTGTTAGTCGGTGAATTTGTTGCACCGTGTTGTGAGCTTTGCGAAACCCAAATTGCTCATTTGGGATTATTTTCTGTTGGTCCACTGCTGATTGCAGTCTTGATAGGATGACCTTTTCTGTTACTTTGCCAAGACAGGAAAGAAGACTGATGGGCCTGTAGCTTTGGGGAAGTTGTGGGTTATTGCCAGGCTTTTTCAGAGGCATAATGTCCGCGATTTTCCAATCTGTGGGAAAGTACTGGAATCTTAAAATGGAATTGGTAATATTAACTAGATGAATTATGGCTTTCCGTGGGAGTAGCTTTATTATTCTATTGGTAATGGCCGGGGGCTTTTTATTCTTCAGATGGGAAATGATATTTATTATTTCTGTTGGTGATGTGGGGGTGATGGTTTGTGAATCATCCCTAGGCTGACTTAGTGCATTTCTAACTTTACGATGAACTTTGTGAATAAGATTGACATTTAAATTTGAGTAAGATGGGCTGCATTGATTTTCCAGATTGTCAATTAGGGCTTCTACTTTTTCTTCATCTGTGTGTGTGCAATTCCAAGATTGGTCTTTAAAGGGGGAAGTGGTTGTCTTTTGGTGTGAAGAGATTTTATAAACTTCCACATGGAGTTATCTTCTGGGTTGATTTCTGGGTTGATCCCATTTAGAGTTCCTGTGGATCTGGAGGGCTTCTCGCACCTGTCTGTTCAAAGTGTTTAAGGTTGCTTTGTCCTGCGGGGCTCTAGTATTGTGATATCGCTTTCTGGCTTATTTTTGGCCCTGATCAGGTCCATTGTCTCTTCTGGGATCCAGTTAGGAGCCGGAAGACAGTGGTTTGAGTGACTGATGCTATTGCTGAGTTGATTTGCCTAGTTAAATTGTTTACAGCTTGATCTATTCCTTCTTTTTTACGAATGACAGGGGACGGACCGATGTGGACCGAGAAAACCTTAGAGAGCTTGTCCCATGGTATGAAAGAATGATGGGGAGAGAGCTGATCTTGAAGTCCTAACCTGAGTAGGATGGGATTATGATCTGAGTTAAGCTCTTCTACTGTCTCCATCTGGTACTGATATTTGATGTTTCTGAGGATAACTATGTCTAATACATCAGAACTTCCTGATGGGCTGTAGTGTGTGGGCTCAGTGGGTCCAGCTACTATTGATGAGTTGAGTAACGTATAGTTGAATAAGGTACGGCCTTTAGAGTTGATTGACGAACTGAACCAAGCTGTGTGTTTGGAGTTTAGGTCTCCTGCTATAATCATGGAATCCTGGAGCCGAGGATGGAGTCTAAGTCTGCTGTCAATAGTGGAATACTGGGAGGGGTTGTACGCTGCGTATATTTTGAGTTTGCCTGCGTTATTAGTTTGCACCTCCACACCCGTCACCTCAAGGTTTAGAGTTTGGGGGTTAGTCAGTGCGTTGTGGCTAAAATAATTTTTGATAAAAATAGCTGTTCCGCCTCCACTAGAGTTAAGTCTGTCTGTCCTGTATAAAATATAGCCTCTTAGTTTTGGATTGTTTGATGGTCTGAGGTGGGATTCACTGATCAAGGATTGTATATTTTTGCAAATTCTTGCAAAAATTCTGTTATCATGAGAAAATTTGATTTAAATTTTTTAAGCATTATAGAGAGCTGTTAATATGGATTGGGTTTCTAGGTAGAATCTTTTTCTAGAGGAAGGTGGGGTGCTTGCTTTGCTGAATTCATGCAGCATTGTTGCAAGTGACGAGGTTAAAGCTGATGTGAGATTAGAGCTTGTTTGCTCTTGTGATGAAAAAGTCTGGGTTCTTACCGCTTCCGCATATGATTTGGACATGGATGAGGGTCGAGTGCCTTCCTGTGTTGTCGAATGTGAGGTATTATGATCTGGAGGGCGAACTGCTTGGTTGTGTGTTGTGTCATTGCTTGTAGGAACGTGGTCAGTTCTTGTTGATCCACGGTTTTTTGGATGGAAAAGGCAACTCTTGTAATTAGAGGGATGTGGCCCTCTGCAGTTGGCACAACAAGCAGGTGTGGATCTGGGTTTGGTGCAGGAGTTAATTTGGTGACCTTCACTATATTTTAGGCTTCTATATGCAGCTCTGCACAGTTTTTTGGCATGCTCGAACTTCTGGCATCTGTGGCACTGCCCTGCCGATGCCTTCTTCCTTAGAGGTTCGGTTGTAATTTTAAGTTTACAAATGTCCGTAACTTCATAGATGCTTTTTTGTGTGTTGGAGATTTCGACCAACACCAGTGGCATTGGTGTTTTATCTGACCTCAACATTCTACTCACTTCGGTTGGAGTCAATCCTTGATTGAGGAGGTCAGCTGTGAGCTCATCAGTTGTGATACCCTCAGCCACTCCTCTTAGAACTACTTTTAAGTTCTTCTCGCTAGCTAGCGCAAATGTATGGAAGGGCAATTTAGAGTTGTCAAGCATTTTCGTCATCAAGCGATAATCAGTGACAGTGGTAGGGTGAATCTTTACACCCTCTTCAGTATTTCTTTCCCAGGAAAAATTGATATTTTGTTCTCCTAGGGATCTTGAGACAGAGGTCCATTTGTCTTTATCTTGAAGGATGACTGGAGGGACCTTTTCTTTTTTTTATCTTGGGTGGTCTGATTTATGATTCTACGCCTTGTTTTTAGATAAAAAGTGTATATGTGGTGATAATTCAGCAGAAACTTATTCGTCTTCTAGAAATTGCAATCCATGATTTTTATATACAGTACTTTTAATTCTAAAATGAAGACACTCCCACCACTCCAAAAAATGGTACGCTGATAATCGTTTATATACATATACAATTAATCTATGAAGTGCTTAATTAACAGTTGCAATTGAAATTGTGAATTCGTGCTTAAATATGTCTGTGATCGTTCTCTCTTTCTCTCTCTCTCTCTCTCTCTCTCTCTCTATTATATACTCTATAATATAAAATGATAAGCTTTTTTGTAACGTTTTTTGTGTCACGTTTTTTGTCAAGTTATTTGAGACATTTTGAAACTCAAGGCTACCCTGGGTGTCGAGTCTTCAAAATTTGGGTCATCAGAATTCAAGGAGAACAGGCCTACCAGTCCGGAACTCGAGGAGTTTTGGGGCGCAGTAGGCGCCAGCGGGCTGAACCCTCCCTTTAGAGTTTTCAAAATTCGATTCATCAGAATTGAAGGAGAACCAGCCTACCAGTCCGGAACCAGGGAGAGGGCTGGGCGCCGTAGGTGTCGGGGGGGGGGGAAAACCCCTAGCATATATATATATAATAGTAATGAATGTATCTGAGAGGTACATTCATTACTATGTGCTGAAAAATAATGCAAATATAACGAGGGTTATATTGAACACTCATTGCCCTGGTGTTGCACCACCTTTAGACTTGAACTACGTTCAGGCGCATACTTAAATGTTTGCTTATTTGGGATTAGGAGTAAAATAACCAAGTTTATAAAATTACTTGGTAATCCTAATATACATTATTCAGCAGGTAAAAAGACTTATTTACATCTATATCTCCTCCAGAGATTCTAATTCAAAATAAAAACACCTTGTAGTAACTTGAATAGGTAAAGTTGATAAGGCTGGGTATTTAGGGTCTAGCTACTCACTGAGGAGACCTCAAAAAAGGTTGAAACCGGTCTGGGTGGTGACCCCACCCATAATGTATTGCAGTATACATCTCTTAGTGAGATGTGCTTTACATTATGGAAAATACTAAGAGTAGTGATCAGAGATTTACCTACCTTTACAATGAGTTGCCCTGGTGTTGCACCACCTTTAGACTTGAACTATGTTTCAGGTGCAAACTTATCTGTTTGCTTACTTGGGATTAGGAGTAAAATAACCAAGTTTATAAAATTACTTGGTAACCCTAATATATAGAACATTTACAAATTGTAAATTTGTAAATGTTCTGTTCGAAGTTTTGGAGAGGATTCATAGTCAGCTATTCAAAACATATTACCTCTCTACACAACATTCCATAGGAGGATGGACAGAATTTTAGTGAGTTGCAGTTTATTTGATTGGAGGGAAATATGGTAGAAACATATAAGTTACGATAAAGGATTTTATAGACCATAGACCGTGTGTAAAGGTTTAAGTTCTATAAGAAATTGATGTTAGAGGCTTAATAGAATACAGCACACTCAGAAAGAATGAAAAATATCATAATATTTAATTCTTCCAATATTATGTCTATCAATGAGGCATTTTCAGGGAGTACATATTGTCCTCCTTAATGAATCACAGACACACAAACAAACAAAGGCAACACAAAACCAAGTAAAACAGGTGGACGTGTTGCATTTATATCTGTGTGTGTTGCAAGTCTTATTGTACTCCCTGACGCTGTCTCAGTAACTGAGGTAATATTATTATTATTATTATTATTATTATTATTATTATTCATGACACCTCCAAGGAGTCCGAAGACTCATCGCAGGAGGACACCTACAACTGTCTCAACCACTACACTGAACCTCTACTACAATCAACGCCATCTACCACCCACCTCCACCACTACCACAACTAGTATTTTTTGTCTGTAAATTGCGTATGTTCTGAAGGGCCGATTTGTCTGTATGCGGGATGAAAAACTCGAGTTTCTGGGAGAAAAAATCCTGCTATATTGGAAGAAGAGGACTGTGTAACGCAGTGAAATGACGCTTGCATCCTTTATGGTAGGCTGCTCGAAGTTAGACTTCAGTTCAAGTCTAGTCGCCGACTGGAGGAAGTTTTTCTAAGCCTATTTTCGACCTATTCCCGAGTTAGTCGATCTCTGGCACAGGCGAGCGACTTTTTTCTCCTGGAAACTCGGCATTTTCTTCCTGTAAACTGATGAAAATCGACCGTAGAATCCACATTATTTCAGGCAGTAATATACCCTGTTAGGATTAGGTAATAAGAGTTAGCAGCATTTGTTTGTCGGTGTCTTCATTGGTGGTTGCCTATAATTAGTGATAGACATGGGACAGCTATCTCTGATTGGCTATCGGTGTATGTAAAAGGCCTCGTCTGCTCCTTATAAGGGAACAAAACGCGTTAGCTAATTTTTTTTAATATTGGAAGAATTAAATATTAATTTTAGTCTTTAGTCAATGCTGTTTTACTCCATTAGAAGAAATTTATTCCATGCTGAAGAAATGTTCCAATAAGATGAAAAAGAGAGAGAGAGAGAGAGAGAGAGAGAAGACAAGGAGTTATCCTGGAAATTGAGAATATGCTTATCAAGAGCTTGATAGCTATACTCTTAGCTTGGAAAAAGGAGAATGAGTGAAATGGATTGAGAAAGTTTGTTGTGCGTGCTTCGTTACAGAATGAAATTGGACAGCTCAAATATATGAATTACTGGACAAGAAATTATGCGAACAGTCGTGTTTTTGTTTTAATTCCTTATCAAATCGTAATTAAACCAAACTTTGCTTGTGAAACATTTTTCCCAATTAAGCCCCTTGCATTCAAAAGATATCGAACTTCACTTCAAATTGCGTCAGTATACAACAATGTATAGCAAACCTTTTGGGGGATGTGCACATTGCCTCGCACCAGGCAAAATCATTACAGAAACTGATAACTGCACATGATACAGAGAGTTATACGATGTTTTCAAGGCATTTACCGAGATACCTCATATTACATACATTTGAGCAAATGGGTTCTTCTCCTAGAATGGCGTCTTGTACAAACTTCTGACTAGCGATGTTCCATAGAGCTTATTTGAGCCGCCACTATTTATATCCAGTTTGCTGTTTATGTAAAACAGGACAGATCAGAGATATCATTGTTTGTTGATGGAAACTTAAATAGCACAAGGCTCTGCAAGAAAGGCAAAATCAGATTATGAGAAGAATCTAGCCAAGTAGGCCAAAGGAAATCCTAAAGAGTTCTTTCTTTATATGGCAAGTAAGAGGAAGAATGACTATGGAAGATTAACCTTAACGAGTGATGATGGTCACGAGGAAACAGAAACGAATGAAATAGTTGAATTACTGATGACCACTTTGCAAGGGTATATCACCCAAGTGAGGTTACTGCTTTAACCTATGTGATAGACACTAATGCAGGAACAGAAGTAGATGAATTGGAGGCCCTTACGATCTTGCAGAATCTCAATGCAAATACTGCTGGGGAATTAGATGGGATATCATCTAGGGTTTTGCGATCATGTGCAAGAAAACTGGCAGAACCTTTGACTAGCCTGTTTAATTTTAGTCTCAGCTCTAGTAGAGTTTCAAGGAAGCAAAATAATTCCTTTGCATAAAGGAGGTTCTAAGACTGATCTGATCCTTTGGCTTTCTCTCTTTGAAAGGGTTGCAGCTGATTACTAGGGAGATAGTGACGCAAGGTGGTTTCCCGTTGCCTTCCTTGCCGTATTTTTATGACAGTGGCCCGTATGTTCACGGGTCCGGTTTGCCTGCTTGGGGAATGAAAAACCCCAGATAAACTGACGGAAAAAACCCTGCTGTCCACGCCCAAGACCGGCTAACTTGGCTATGGCTATGGAAGATCCTTGAGCTCCTCACGTCGTCGATGACAATCGAACCCAGGACACTCCTTCCCCAGGCATGTGGTTGTGAAGTGCAAAGCCACTAGGCTAACCGCACGGACTAAGTTCTAAGACTGCAGTAGCAAATTATATAGGCATAGTAGTAAAAGTAGTAGAAAAATTGGTAAAAAAGATAATTCAAGAATGGGAAGATAAAAGTATGATACTGTATGAGGGTCAATATGGATTTTTGAAGGGTTGGTCATGCCTTAATAATTTACTAACATTTTATAATAGAGTAACAGCTGAGTTGGATAAAAGAAATCTCTATACAATAATTCTGCTGGATTTTGATCATGTAGGGTAATTTAAATAGAATAGACTGGCAAGTGAGAATTATTGTCAATTTAATGTGGCAATGGGTTTGGTTATGCTCTTTGGTAATTATTTTATTTATTTTATTGATGAGGTTGGATAACAGAAGATTGATGAAACTAGTGATAGCTGAAATGATGGTGGATTGAGAGTTAATAATTAAAAGTTATATTACAATGTATAGCCGTCGTAGCCTATTAAATAACTTAAGCAATGCCTGGGATCATCAAACCTGGCAAAATTGTATCTCAACCACAAAATATAATTTTTCAATTTTTACATGTTTTCTTGAATTAAGGATGACATGTATCGTAACAACGATCCTATTTTAAGGTAGCTAGCTAATAGAATTACCTGGTATTTTAAGGACTAGCATCGACAATCAGAGATAAGAAAATTATTATTCTACTTTATGAGATTTTGATACCGTCAATCTTGACTATTGTATACAGATTTGGTAGCCCGGATTTCTTGTGGTTTTTGAGGAGCTAATGTTGATTCGACTGCGATTGAACAAGATCGTGGGAAAGCTATGGAATACTACTTATGAGGATAGATTGAAGATTTATGACTTGCAAAAATTGGTTGTTAGGCAGAAAAGGAGAGATGCGATATAGACATGGAATGCAAAATGATATATTTCTACTTTACTACTGTAAGAACTATTGGTCGTTCCTAAAAATTGAGTAAGAGTATGGTTATCACCAACGTGAGCACTACGTTTTTTTTTCCTTTGTGTGTGTGTGTGGGGGGGGGAGGAGAAGGTAGAACGATTGGAATTGGTTGTCATAGTCAGTTGTGAGTGCTTTGTCGGTGGATGAATTCCAGTGAAGTATTACAGTTGTGCGAAGGATTTTGGTGCTTGATGAAATGTTAGTGTACCTCCGACAATGATTCTGTGGAATCCATGGAGGTGTCAGTATAATAATACAGTAATAACAATAATAAACTTTTAATTAGATTAGCAAGGGTTGGTCGATTGCTAGTCTCTGCTATTAATGGCTCATGCCAAAAGTTAAGCAAGTTTGAGCGCGGTTAGTAGTTGGAAGGATCAATCGTTCAATGCTGTTGGCACACTCTTCTTCGATAAGCTATGAACTCCCCGGAGGTGTCACATAATAAGAATAATAATAATTATTATGTAGCAACGTAGGTAATTTAATTATTATTGTTCTCTGAACAAATTGTCTAATCACAGGTGTCTCTGCGAACCAGGTGTTTATGTAGTTTCTGAGATTTTTGCTGGTACTTAAATTGTTTAATTGATTATGCTTATTCAAGCTACCGTAGTTTATAATACAGGCATAATATATGTATGTGATTATTGAGATTGTCGTTTAATCAGAGATTTTTTTTTCTTTTTGTTTTTCCTTTTATGTCTATACTTCGAATATACTTTGTTGTGTGAGATTAAGACTGAAGTATGTCGTACACGTGTTTTCAAGACCTGCCGTCTGCTCCAAGTTTAAAACACTTAGAAACGAATTCGTTTGGAAAACTGAAGAATACTCAAAATAAGGTGAGGTCTTTGTGTTTCTCATGCTCTCCTTTATTTTTCTGCTCTCGAATGTTTTTTGCGTTTATATTATTATAATACCTTTGGAGTAGTTTTTCTACTGTCAGATAAGTCTTTGGGGTGTCACGTAATAATAATAGATGGGGTTAATTTAAATTTGTTATCAACATATTTCCTTATGCTTTGCTATTCCTTTGAACTTGTAATCATTATCCACGCTTGTAAAAACACATGTGGTTACTGCTGGTGAGCTTCTGAGGATCTGTCTTCCCGATATCATCCCTCTCCCCTCAAGTAATGTAACTATCAGCCGTTCAAGAAACGCATCATGACCAAACATGTAACCAACAGGGACGAGGGAGGAAATAAACCTTGTAATTTAGGTACAAAGACGGATTACATATTTTGGCGATTTTTTTCTGTTTGAACATTCTTTGTACCTAAATTACAAGGTTTATTATTAAGTCCATTTACTACAGAATTCAGATTGTACTGTGTTAGAGCATAAAATCATTAATTGCTTTCCCTTTTCGTACCTCTTGATATTATATCAAGATAACGAGATGGCAGCCTCCAATTCTTTGTATACAGAACAAAGACTATACTGGGAGATACGCCAAGCTTCTTACTCGTTATTCGAGTTGTTATATTGTTATTCGTGTCAGAAATTAGGTGCTATAGATTCTTCCAATACCTTATTACAGGACTTAAATTTCATTAATTTTAGCAGAAGGTTATTGAAGACTACAAACATAAGTTATCCATGTTTGTATTACTTATGTTCAAGTATATTACATGATGTCTCAACCTGATTTCTGTTATTTTGTCAAGTCTGTAAACTAGCATGATTCCTAACAGCTATTCGCCCCCCCCCCCCACACACCCTCAGATAAATTACATCCATTACTTTATGAGGGTTGACTAGCTTTCTTGTTCTTCTGGTATTTTAATTTGAACAGACAGGATGATTAGTTAACATCTGCCTAGAAAAGGTGTATAGATATTGGGAGTCTAAATTCATGTCCTTAGTACATGACAGCTACTTAGTTTTGAAATGTCAACATGTGAATAAAACCAAAATGTCATCATCTTTGATATGGTTGATTTATTTAATTTAATTTTTTTATTTTAAGCATTGGTTTTGGTGCTGCTTGAAGTAATGGTGATATGTTGATGTCAGTGGATTGATGACTCTTGGATCGGTATTTTCATAGAGGTGTTTTGTGTTCTATTCATTAACTTTTTAGTGGTCAAAGGCTGCAGGCCAGAAATATTTGGGAGTGTTTTGGTGGTTCTTGGTATCCATGTTGGTATTGACTTTTTATTATTAGTGCAGGTGGTTTTGTCCTGGGAGAAGTGGTATGTTGGTTTCAATGATTTTAAAGGGCCACAGTCCAAGGTGTTTGGTAGTGTGTATTGGTGGTGCTTGATACCTGCAATTTTGGTATTTACTTCATTGTAGTGGTGTGGGTATTTTTGTGTCTGGTGGGTTGATATGTTGATTTCAGTGACTTCTAAATGTCATTTAGCTTTTTAGGCTGCAGGGTACCTGCATTTTTGGATGCATTTTTAGTATTCCTATGGATGCCTTTGCTTTCAAACTGGTGATGTTGATTTCACAGATTTTTAAAGATTAACTAATCAACTACCATATACTGGTAGTTGATCAACTACCATATACTATCAAACCACTCTTTGATGACTTTCAGTAATCAAAGAGTGGTTTGATAGTATATGGCATGTTCTTGGTAACAGTGTTTGCAGTAATTTATTATTAGATATGTTTTTGTGTTATTTCAGTGTTTAATATTTTATGTTTGTTATTTGCCATTTTATTTTTCTGTTGTAACTTCCTGTGATAAATGATTTGCAAATATCAGTTAGAAATCATGCCTTTTAATATCTATGTAATCCAAGACTTAATATTACTTCTAAGCCTCCAGGAGTCCAAAAGACTCATTGCTCAAATCTCTATCCTGTGCTGCACCAATCCAGACTTATATCGGATTTGTTGGGAAGAATGTATGATTGATGTTCTTGTATTCTTTTTTCTATAGAGCGTCTGGTTTGTCCAAAGTACAACAAATATAGGATGCTCTATAGAAAAGAGAATACGAGAACATCAATCATACATTCCTCACAACAAATCCGATAAGTCTGGATTGGCGCAAGCCACAACATTCTCAGGTCCAAGACTCACCTTCTACACAGATGTCACTATAAATTCAAATGACTATTCAAAGAGAGTGCTGAGGCCTTACTTCAATGCCCTAACTTGAATCGAAATGACTGTATATCCTTGTCAAAAATATGGGAAAGTTTAATCCGGATAACACACTAAAAGTTTTTATTTTTTATTTATTTGAAACCTTTAATTCTTACATTAATCCAATGTTATGTTTATTTGAATTTATAAATTAAGATTGTTATATGAAATTGTGAATTAATACCTATAATTTATTCATCACTGTGATGAAATTTATCTCTCTTTAATGCTTAGCAATGTAACATCACGCAGCTCGTTATTTTGAATGATCAATTGTTTGTATTCCACCTTGTAAAAACTGTTCCTATCAAGCTACCGAGGATAGTCTGTTAGTTTGACTGAAATATTTGGCAAACATTAAAATATTCTTGTGTTTATAATTCTCTCTTTCACTTCTTTACTCGCATGACTTTTGTACAGTTTCAGGGAGGGTCTCTCATTCTCCCAACACTCATTATCCTATGCAGCAATTCCCTTGTGTTTGTCTGATAGGTTCTGCTAACCAACATATATTTAGGGTTGGTCATGCCTTTGTAATTTATTAACTTTTTATAATACAGTAACAGTTGATTTGGATAAAGGAAATTGCTACACAATAATTCTGCTGGCATTTGTAAAGGCAGTTTGACAAAATACCACTTGGAACTCTGTTACACAAATTAGAACAAATTGGGATGGAAATGACACTGGTTATGTGGATAAGAGGTTGGCTTCTGAACAGATATCAAAGAGTGATATATGGAGGGGCAGAATCAAGGCATAAACAGATGAGTAGTAGTGTGCTGCAAGGTTCAGTGCTGGGACCACTACTGTTTAATTTGTACACAAATGAGATAGGAAATAACCTGAAAGGAATTCAGTTGTTTGCTGATGATGTGAAAGTAGGTAGAGAGTAATAGCTAATCCATGTAGTGTGAAGAGCTTGCAGGGTGGTTTAAATAGGCTGTCAGTATGGGCATAAGATAATGGATGGCAGTTTAATGTGAAAAAATGTAAAGTTATATATGTTAGGATAAATAGATTATAAGCTGTGTACTATATTGATGGAATTGTACTCCTGAAAATAGATGTAACTAGAGATTTTGGGGTAGTGTTAGACAGAGTCAAAGTTTAGAGGACATAATGCTAAGGTCGCCCATAAGATTACTTGGCTATTGAAGAACACACAAGTAGAGATAGGAAGTTATTTCTCTTTATAAGGCCTTGGTATGGCCACATCTGGATTACTGTGCTCAGGTCTGGTCCCTTGGGTTTCTTGGTGGATGGGAAAGTCGTGGAGAAGATTCAGAGATAAGCAACCAAGATGGTGATTGATCTGTGGAATGTTCCCTTGAGGGTGTGTGTGGATTGCATAAGTTGGTTGATAGTAAGAAAAAGGGGATATGATGAAAACGTTTAAGTTGCTTAAGGATTTTATAAGATTGATGTAGGGGGAAATGTTTCAGAACTTGGCTAGAGGGTCCAGAACAAGAGGTCATCCCTCGAAGTTGAAGAAAGGTGTGAACATTAGATTTTTTGCTTGGAGAGCAAAAATGATAGCCTTTCTTTCTCTGTATATAGAAAACCTACTCATACAGGCAGATACATTCACAAACTATCCCACCACCACTCCTCTCAGCAATACGTCATTATTAAAACTCTTACCAATAGAGCTCACAATCTTTGTTCCAGTGAAACTGACCTTTCAATTGAACTCAAACACATACATAACACCTTCCTTTCCAATGGCTACAGTGACTACAGAATTAAAAAAAAATAATCCAGTCCTTTCCCATTCCCCGACCATATCCTCAGAAGGACTTCAGAAATGCCATTAACATACCTTACATCTGTGGTACATCAGAAAAAATAGCCAGATCATTAAAAAAGTACAACCTCCACCAAAGACCAGCTGCCTCCTCTCTCAGTGCCTGGAGTATATAGAGTACCTTGTGTAAACTGGCTTACTTTGGACAGACAGGTAGATCAGCAACCATCCGGTTAGAACACAAGTCATACATCTGCAATCACGATTATGGTCATTCTGGCCTTGCAGACCATGTTTTGGATACATCCCACAGGATCTCCTGAAAAAAAACCACCGTGCTCCACCATAGTAAATTCAAAAAAGAAAGACTATTCTTTGAATCTGCATCTACACTCAGGAATCAACCGAATTTAAACAAATACAGTTGCATTAAACTTCTCAAAATTTGGGAAACATTAATTATCATTCCTCTTTACATCCTAGGCCACCTGCAAATGCCCATAGAGTGTGCACTACCTAGATTGGACTTTAGTTTCGCTCGCTAAAGGTGTGTGTGTTGTGACAAAAAGTTTTTTGTAATCCCTGAAGATGTCTTTGTGACAGAGACGAAATATTGGAAGCATTTAAATTATTTTTAATCCTTTCTCAGTGCTGATAATACTCCATTAAACCTCCAACATGAATTTTTCACAGCACTTAAGCATCAACACACGCAGAGAATACTTTGGGCAGGGATGAAAATAGAAACAATTTTTTGGAGAAGGAGAAGGATATGATGGGATAGGTTCAGCGTTGGGAGTGATGGGGTGTGAGCCGTTTCGACAGTGCATTCTCTTCGGAGCTTCTGGGGGAAGTGGAGGCTGTGTCCTGTCAGCTTGGTGTTTCTGTCTTTAGTGTAACTGTGTTATTTCCTATTGTCAGAGTCGTGACTTCCAACACTTGTAGATCATGTAGGACTGGTGGATGTTTATTGAATTTTTGTCACATTTTATGGCTATCATTTCTGATTTTCTCAATAAATGTCCACCGGCCCTATATAATCTCCGAGTGTTGGAAGCTTCATAACATAAAAATTAGGTCATGACTCCGACCAATAGGAAATAGCACAGTTACACTAAAGATAGAAACACCAACCGACATGACATAGTCTCCACTTCTCCCCATGAATTACGAAGACAACGCACTGTTGAAACAGCTCACACTTTGTCACTCCCAACCCTGAACCTATCCCATCATATCCTTCCGCTATACTAAAAAATTGCTTCTATTTCTCCCTCCCCCAAAGTATTCTCTGCCCACCCTTAATAATAATACATATAAAAAAAACGGGTTTTTCAAAAAGATTCACATACCCCTTGCTTCACTAATAACTCTCCCACATTGCTGTACTCCCATCCCCCCCCTTCCTTTCAATCATACCTCCCATTAAAAAGCAGATGAATGTTGTCGCCACATGCCAGGATGCCACTGAATAAGAAGACGGCCAGCAACATCCTAAAGGTATTCGAATTTTCCCTCTTATATTCTTCATATATTTATCTATGCAAAACGTCAGTAATGCCTTAGAACTGAGTAAAAAGCCAATGACATTATAAAAAGGGGCACTCCTAAACAAAAATAGGCTAAATAGCCATAAAATTAATAATACTAAAGCAGTTATTATGTGACAACCTCAAAGAGTCCTTGAACTCATTGTGGGAGCACACATAATGCTATCTACTTCCCACTATTAATAGTATTTTTTGTCTGTAAATTATGTGTCCTGTTTGCCAATTTGCCTGTATGTGGGATGAAAAAGCCCTGATATCTCCATATGAGATTGGCTAACTCGCATTCATTTCAAAAAAGCCCATATAAAGATTCCTCCTGTCAAGACGAGAATAAAACTTCACTCTTTTCCACTTAAAATGCACATGCTATTGTTCTTCCAACTGTGCTACATAGGGAGATAGAAAGTATATTTTATCAAATATAGCAAAGAATGTTCATTGCTAAAAATGAAAAATTTTTTATCCAAAAATTTTATTAGCTTAATTTCTACCATTTTCTCTAATATTTTCAAGAAATTTATAGAAAGAGATTGGTCTTTAATTTTTAAAATAATTTTTGTTTCTTTTTTTTTATAAACTGGTATTACTACAGCCTTCTTAAAATTTGATGGAAACGTGCATATCATCAGTGATAAGTTTGTGGGAGCCTTTGCAACACATTTTTAGCCAATATAAAATGGATAAAATATTGCATGCACTCCCATCCTTCTAACACACAGGATCACAGCAAAACCATTCCTGTTCCATGTGTTAAAGGGTACATTAGAAAAAAATAGCCAAAGTTCTCTGGAAATATGATCTCCATGCCACTTTCAAACCTTTTATTCAGCTAGCTACCGTCATACATTCTCCTAAAGATCAATTGTATCCTCTTGAAAATCCTGGAGTATATAAAGTTCCTTCTGCCTGTAGTTTGGCCTACTTTGGACAGCCTGGTAGATCAGTTAACATGTGCCTTGAAGAACACAAAACTTACATCCGTGATTGTCTCTATGGTAAGTGGGGATTGGCAGACCATACTCTGGATACTCGATGCAATGGAGGAAAACATCTTTATTACATAGAAGTCATTATAGGTCTGAGAGACTGTTTTTAGAATCAGCATCAGCTATGAAGCACTACCAACCTCAACAAGTATGGTTGGATTAATTGACCAAAGATCTGAAGACTCATTTTAAGACCTGATAGCCTGACTCATTTAAACCTGACTTTTCTAAATTAACGTTATGGTTATCTGATCCATAGAGGGTACCATATAAGGACATAAGTTTTGTTGTCAGTTACAATTTAAATTGTTTTCCTCAATTACATAATTTAGTGCTGTGTGCCTATCATAGTTATAATTGTGTTCTGATGATGCTGGTTAGAAAACCAGTGAAATATTAGTGAGTTAATATTTTTTTACTTCTCGTTGTTTGTATTATAAAGTGTTATTATGAATCATCAGTCAACTTTTTCTGATTAGTCACTTAATGTCCTGGTGAATAGTTTTCTCTCCTTATGCTTCTCTCCACCATCAGTACAAGGATGCTTAGGACTCAGTTCCATTATTTGCCTTCATTTCTCCAGTACATAAATGACCTTCTTCCACTGACCAGTATTTCAGTCCATAATTTTGCTGATGATAGTGCTTTCTAGTTTCCATTCTTCCTGTTCATTAAAAAAAATCCTTTATTGCACTTCCCAAGCTTCAGGATTTCCAGTGCATTGAACATAGATTTCTATACCATTCTTCAGTGGGGTATGAATAACCTAGTCAACTTCATTACTATTATTATTAAAATGCAGTCTTGCCTTCTGTCTTACAAAAATGATCTCACCCTCTTCGGTAATACACAAATCACCAGGCAGAATCATATTTATCTTGGAATGACGATCCAAGAAGAGAAATATGTGCTGTACACTCCATATAGTAGAGTGTTGCATTAAAAACCCTTCCTAAAATCCACATCCAGAAGTGAGTGATTTGGTTGATCATTGATCTTTCTCTCTTGCTCTCACTGACTGACTTCAACTGCTGTTTCTATGAATGTTACTTTGTATTAAAAAGCTCAGTGGAATGATGGATGCTGAACTGGATGCATCATTCTTCTTTTCGTTGGACCTGTTAAAAACAAGCACCTAACATCTTTATAGTCAGACTACAAACTCACTGAACTTCTCTCTCTTCTTGTTTTATTCTGTCTGCATCCATTTTCAGGAACAGCCTTCTTTCTGGTCAGAAATATCAAGTTTCTTCTTTCTTCAGCCCACTAATATCCAAGAGGTTCTACCACCTTGTGTATGTGAGATTGATATATGAATGGTTATCTGACAGATCAAATGTTAGCAATTCATACAGGACTAGTAAGCTGAAATGTAGCTTTTGTATGTATACTGTGAAAGATCCAAACACATAAAACTTGATTTTAATTACCTGAAAAAGTGAATTTTCCATAAACAGGTTTCCTCCTCTTTTTTAATCCTGAAATAGCATGTATATCAGGATTAAAATTTCCATTCCCCATTACTGGATTTAAAAAAAAAAAAAAATACTCCAGTACCTTTTGTAGTTTTCAAGATTATTTAGTTTAAAATATGAATTTCTGTTTTAGTAGAATGGTTGGGACATTAAAAATGGCAGATTATATGCTTAATCTCATTTACTTTTGACTTGTTTTTCATCTATAAGAATTATAGGATGTGTGCACAATTTAAAATTCTTATGGCTTAGACTTCTGGGTTACAGATTTTCTCAATCTTTGGATAATTTAACAATTCATGTAATAACCAAAGATGCCATGTTTGAGTGTATATGTGTGGAGGGGGGGGGTAATAATTTTCATGCAGAAATGAAATAATACATATTTGATACACATGTAATATAGCATTAAAAATAAAAACAGTATATAAAAATTAGCAATAGCATAAATGATAAAAATTTTCTGAATCATCCCACTAACCAAACCAGAACCAAAATGTTAATTTTTTTTCTGAAGCAATTCAAAAATAAGTCATGACACAAGAGTGCAATACATTTAACGAAGTGGCTTAAATTAAATAATCACCTTATATCCTGTACGGTGCTCTCTCAATTACCTGATTTACTAGTCTAATAATTGAAGAGTCTTTTGACTGAAGGTTCAGTTAAACGGTGCTGTACCAGAAGCCAATGGACATTCTTTAACATACAAGGAGTTACTTAATCGAAGATTCAATTCTGAAAGTCAGAGAATCTGTATTGAGAGATCATATTTTTTAAAATTTGGATGCTGTTAATGTATTCTACATATTAATTACTGTCAAAATTAATTAGAAACTTATTGTGTTCATTTCTTTAAAAGGAAGCCAAATTTTATAATTTAAAACACTACTGAAGATTGACAATTCTCAAATGAATCATAGTGTCAGTTTCCCTTGCTTTCTACTTGGTTTGTGAAAGCAAGGTATGGTGAAAATAAACCAGTAATAAAAAACTTCAACAAAAGTGGCAGCATTTGTAATTATAATCTGATAATTTAGCCATAGTTTACATATAATTTATTAATTGGCATGAAGTATCTAGTTTTCATGCTTCCAAAAATAGAATGATTAAAATATATTAATTTTTAATAATGATTTTTACCCCTTTATATTTGGATAATATGAGGACAGTAGTTTGTTTAAATAACCAAAAATAGTAGTAGTTTCAAAAACAGATACAAAAAAAGTGGTCCACATAATCATTTTGGAGTTATGGATTTGTGACTTGGTATATATATCTGATATTTTTCAAGAAAACGCTCGCACTTCATACTGATAATATTATGATACAGTAAAACTCTAATTATTCATGGGGTTAAATTAGCTGTGGTCCTCTGTAGCATATACACATTTCATTTTTTTTTTCAAATTCTCTGTGCCAGTGGATTTGTAAAATAACAGAAGTCATTACTATGTATTATTATATAAGTAAAGTGGATATTAGATCCAGCATTATTTCAAAGCTGAATGCAGAAACTATGTAAGTTTTGTAAAAATAAGTTGACCAGAATAATTTTGCATCACTGAACTGAAGCCTTTTGGCTTTTTATTTTAGTAAAATTACTGTGTATTTTAAATAACATTGCATCATAATTAAACAATACTGCATCATCCTTCTAGCAGAACTTATTTGTCATCATGTTGCATTTTCCCATTTTGCGGCCAAGTGTATAATGAATTTAATTTAGTCTCTTTTATAAAAAGATTTATGTAGTATTTCAATCCCTAAAATATTGGGAAAAATAAAGAGTTGTTTTAAAGTTGGAAAATAAATTGGAGATTATTTAAAGATGTGAAAAAAGGTGAAAGTGTTTCATCACTTCCAGCCGAATTTAATATTGGCCAATGAACTATACGGGACATAATTAAAAACCAACCCAAGATAGACAGATATGTTTCTGAATGTGATACATTTGCTTGTATTTCAGAGAAAATCACTCAAAGGTGCTACAAATGAACTAGAAGGTGTAATGATAAAGTGGTTTTTATAACCAAGTGCTGAAGGAACTCCAACATTAGGACCACTGATTTTAAGTAAGATAAAATATTTGAAAAATTAGACATGTCTCAGGACATTAAAATTTTCTTCTGGTTGGTTAAAATGATTTAAAGAGAGGCATAGCATAAGGGAGTTAGAAATACAGGGTGAAAAGCTCAGTGTAAATAACATAGGAGGAACATTATTCTGTGA